>NW_015657838.1:1513633-1514197 GCF_001515625.1 Sinocyclocheilus rhinocerous | reverse complement strand
TTGGGTGGCATTACGCAAATATTTCCACATCGTGACGTAGACATGTGGGGGCGTGTTTGAATGAAGCGTTTTAGCCCAGTCTGGATCAGCCTTCTCTTTTAGATAGAATAAATCCTTTTGTGGAAGACTTTGAGCTTTGTAACTGCAGATCTTATCTTTCATCGTCAACATCGTCAACAATATTGCATGTTGATATAGTCACAGTTGTCGTTTATTGACCTTTTATTTACCCATAGTTTATTGACCAATTGTTGTCTCGTCATCATCTCGTTTTAGTCATGGTCAAGTCATATCAAGTCAAGTCACCTTTATTTGTATATCGCTTTATACAATACTGGTTGTGTTAAAGCAGTTTTACAGTGTTAAACAGGAAAATAGTTTGTCAATAATGCAAGAAGACAATAACAGAGTCTTTTTCCCAGCCAAAGTCAGTTCATTGATGATTCAGTGATGTCATAATCCAGTTCAGCTCTCTTCCAATAGTGTCTGTGCAATCAGTCAAGCGTCCCCAACTAAGCAAGCCAAAGGCAACAGCGGCAAGGAACCAAAACTCCATCGGTGACA
>NW_015657838.1:1508810-1512757 GCF_001515625.1 Sinocyclocheilus rhinocerous | reverse complement strand
AAGATTTTAAAATGTATTCGTTGTTCAATAGGGAGCCAGTGCAGAGTTGACAGAACCGGGCTAATATGGCCGTACTTCCTGGTTCTAGTAAGAACTCTAGCTGCTGCATTTTGGACCAGCTGGAGTTTGTTTATGAAGCATGCAGAGCAACCACCCAATAAAGCATTACAATAATAATCTAACCTTGAGGTCATAAACACATTAATTAACGTTTCTGTATTTGACATTGAGAGCATAGGTCATAATTTAGATATATTTTTAAGATGGAAAAATGCAGTTTTACAAATGCTAGAAACATGGTTTTCAAAGGAAATATTGCTATCAAATAGCACACCTAGGTTCCTAACTGATGACGAGGAATTAACAGAGCAGCCATCAATTGTTAGGCAGTGTTTTAGGTTATTACATGCAGAGGTTTTTGGTCCAATAATTAAAACCTTTGTTTTTTCAGAATTTTGCAGTAGGAAATTACTAGTCATCCAGGTTTTTATATCAATTATGCATTCCGTTAGTTTTGCAAATGTGTAGGTTTCATCGAGCCGCGAAGAAATATAGAGCTGAGTATCATCAGCATAACAGTGAAAGCTAACACCATGCTTCTTGATGATATCTCCCAAGGGTAACATGTAAAGTGTGAAAAGCAACGGTCCTTGTACTGAGCCTTGTGTCACTCCATACTGTACTTGTGATCGATATGATATCTCGTCAATTACTGCTACGAATTGATGATGGTCAGATAAGTAAGATTTGAAACATGACAATGCAATTCCACTGATGCCAACATAATTTTGTAGTATACACAAAAATTTTTGTGGTCGATAGTGTCAAAAGTAGCGCTAAGATCCAGTAGCACTAATAGAGAAATACAACTACAATCGGATGATAAGAGCAGGTCAACTGTAACTCTGATGACTTTTCATTCTGTTTTGACTTGCCATTTCAAAGATTAAATTTAAACAATACTACACTTCATTGAAATTTCTGTGATCATTTAACCTTTGCCATGCGATATTTCATTTATCTTGTTGGCCATTGGTCACATACTGTATATGCTGTCAGGTCACAAGCCTGATTTGGGCCACATGATCACTGGATTGATCTGGGCCACACTCCTCCCACCAACAATCGGCCCTCATATTGTTTGCCGTGTTCCACGCTGTACCATCACTGCCACACATGGCCCAGCTCTAGCTAAAAGGGTACATGCCATTACCTACAGGAGGCCAGCAGTGCCAGCTTGAGGCCACATTCGGGCCAAGATTGTTTGCTATGTGGGATGACACATGTATCGCTTTTAATTCGTTTTTCCTTTTTTATTAAAAATATTCACAAACTTGCTTACCATGTCATCAACTATCTGATATTCAGATTCACAAATATGTGTAAGTCAGTGTATTTTGTCGTTTAAAAACCTTAAAAAAATTATCTTGATCGTGATTGATAACGTGAGATGGCGCTGCCTGTTTGTTCGCTCTGCAGTTCAGAGAGTCCTGTCAGTCGAATTCACAGCACGTAAATTCATCAATTTCTCCCTAAATACATGTAAGTAGGTGTAAGGAAAACAGGTAAATTTAGCTCAAAGGGAATTATTTTCAAGGAAAATAATAATCAAAGGAAATTTGGACAGAATCACTTTTTTATGGCTGATCAACTGAACGGGCCGTATAACATCAACTCTGCAATGGATATTAATATCCAAATTATAGTGAAAACACTATTTATTAGCACAGTAACAAGATAGGCAGTTTAAGAAATTAACTTGTAAGCACAGCACACAAGATACTTATCTTTTCAATACAGATAAGACTTTGTTGCACAAATCTAAGACATACACTAATCTAACACAAAAACACACACACTCACACATTCAAACAAGTTGCAGAAAGAGAGAAAGTGAGGAAAGAATGAATTTAGGAGAATGAAAATGTGAAATCCCTATAGTAATAGGTGCAATTGCTTAGACCTGAACAACCATCAATAATTTAATCAACCCTTGCATTGAGTTTCTCAATGAGGCTATTAAACTTTATTTTAAAAGCACCAGTTCAGCTAGAATCTGGAGGTTTTACTAGCATTTCCTGTGTTAGATGATTTAATCCATGGATTAAATCGGTTGGGGGTTTCCTTCAATAGCAGTCATCCACTGAAAGGGGGTTTCCCAAGGTTGTTAATTGGCTGGAGGTTCAGTAGGCATTGGCTGAAGAATGACACAGAGCTGTGGGCTGGTTGAAGTTTTGGCGGCGGGCACAGACAAGGTTTGACTCGGAGACACGGCTTTGCGGCAAAACTTAACTCAGAACACGAAACTCTCAACGGAAAAGAAAATAAACTTAAGTAAAATAAAGAAAGAAGAAAAGTGTGACGAGACTAGATGGCTTATCTCCTCATGATGGTTGAGGAGCACCTGGCATGTAAACCAGAGCACACTCAAAGATCGCAAAAAAACTTACGGCAAAAAGCCATGGCAAAAAGCCCAAAAGGCAAAAAGCATTGGCAAAAGCGAAATTTGTTGGTGTCCTGAGTTTTTAAACTCTGCTGTTGGACACATCCCGAATGGTGTCTTGACCAATTAGACATTGTCTTAGCTCGGGATGTTATTATGTTTCTCCTCCCAATACATAAATCAATGTGTTATCTTATTAGTCACATGGTCCGAATTTTCCTGCTCTTGCAAAGTATAATTTACACAATGGTTTCTATAACAAGAATCTGATACATTTTACAAAGAACTGATTGATAGAAACGTTTGAAGGAAAGATTTTCAAACTCATACATACCATATATATGTGTGTGTGTGTGAGAGTCAGTCTCTGTGCCGTTCTGGGAACGTGAGGACAGGTTCTGTGAGAAACAAAGGTCAAAAGGTCTAGAAGGAGTTTGAGTCTGGTCTTTGTCCTGAGTGGGGGAAAATCAACCCAAGGAAGATTTTAACTTGTGATTTCACTCGTGATGGTCATGATGCGTTATACCTTTGACCATTAATCTTGGTTACTTGCTCCAAATATGACAATCTCCTTCCGGAGGTTGAATGTTCTTTTGTTTTAATGCTGCAAGCTGTTCAAAGCTGCTAGTTAGACTTGCTTCAGACTTGTTGGCGCTAGGATCTGATTTACAATCATCCCTGTTGTCTTGGGCCTCTTTGTGGAATTCGGCTTTTTGTGTTTCATCAATGTTCTGATGGAATCTTAAATTGTCTGATTCACTCTGATACACTACATAAGTGGCTGGTGAACTGGGAGAAGAATGAAGAGTGAACATTATAGTGCACTATGTGTGTAAGTACACTAAGAATAGAACAAGTCAGCAAATTTTATTTGAATATATTTTTATTGCTGCTTCCATAGACATCCGTGTGTATTTTAAAACTCAAAATGTATTGTTTTACTAGTACTTTTGTGTATTTAAATGTCTGAAACGTAAAATAAACATTATGTGGTTGAAAACACTGTATAGTTGTGATTATATAACAAGCGCAGCGCCAGCCAAAGCGCGAAAGCACAGTTTGAATTTGGCAGTTATGTAACGTCACCGAACGTTCTAAATCCCATATGTGGGACCGTACTCCCAGGTGCACAGGAATAAAAATCCCACATGTGGGACCGTACCGCTTAACAGGTTAATGAGAGGCTTAATATCAGCCATTTGAAGGTTTTAGGGACCTATCCTAAAGACATTGATGAATTAATAATATTCAGAAGAGGATCTATGACTTCTGGAAGCACCACTTTTAGTAGCTTAGATGGAATAGTAATGGTTTAATGGTTTAGCTCCTGCGTACCTAACTAGTCTTCTACCACGCTACAACCCATCACGCTCCCTAAGGTCGCAAAACTCTGGACTTTTGGTAGTACCTAGGATAGCAAAGTCCACTAAAGGAGGTAGAGCTTTTTCGCATTTGGCTCCCAAACTCTGGAATAGCCTTCCTGATAACGTTCGGGGTTCAGACA
>NW_015657838.1:1507534-1507940 GCF_001515625.1 Sinocyclocheilus rhinocerous | reverse complement strand
CTAGTACTTTTAGTACTTTTGTGTATTTAAATGTCTGAAACGTAAAATAAACATTATGTGGTTGAAAACATGTGATTATAGTGATTATATAACAAGCGCAGCGCCAGCCAAAGCGCGAAAGCACAGTTTGAATTTGGCAGTTATGTAACGTCACCGAACGTTCTAAATCCCATATGTGGGACCGTACTCCCAGGTGCACAGGAATAAAAATCCCACATGTGGGACCGTACCGCTTAACAGGTTAATGAGAGGCTTAATATCAGCCATTTGAAGGTTTTAGGGACCTATCCTAAAGACATTGATGAATTAATAATATTCAGAAGAGGATCTATGACTTCTGGAAGCACCACTTTTAGTAGCTTAGATGGAATAGGGTCTAACATACATGTTGTTGGTTTAGATGATT
>NW_015657838.1:1507173-1507503 GCF_001515625.1 Sinocyclocheilus rhinocerous | reverse complement strand
GATTAAAGACACATCTCTTTGGCCAAGCATTCAAATAATGCATCTCATAATCTTGTACTTCAGTTATATCTGATCAAATGCACATTATTATTCTTTAGCTTGGGTTAAACAAATCAATTTTGCTCGTTTGGAACAGCAGCTACGATAATTATGTCTCTATTTGTTTCTTTGTTTCTACCACGGGATTGACATCCCGTGGTAACTAGGATTTATACAAATTTCAGTCTGGATCCAGAACACCTGAGAAGAGATGATGCCAATCCCTCAGAGGACCTCAGATGATGCCAACCCTGAAACAACATACAGAACTACCACATTTTGCTATAAGTT
>NW_015657838.1:1503377-1505533 GCF_001515625.1 Sinocyclocheilus rhinocerous | reverse complement strand
ACACTTTATTTTGATAGTCCACTTTAGACATTCTGCTAACTATAAGTAACTTTGTAACTACATGTCAACTACATGTCAACTAATTCTCATTAATTTGCAACTACATGTCTACTAACTCTCAGAGTAGACTGTTAGGGTAGGTTTAGGGTTAGTAGAATAAGTTGACATATACTTGCAAAGTTTCTGATAGTCAGTATGTTGTATATTGTGGACCCATCAAAATAAAGTGTTAAAAGATATTAAGCAGACAGTCTGGTAATACTCTAATGACTGCTAGTTGACATGTAGTTGCAAAGTTACTTACTGTTAGTAGAATGTCTAAAGTGGACTATCGAAATAAAGTGTTACCAAAGTTTACTGCCAATACAAAAGATGGTCAGAATGGTCAGAAATCTTGGTGTAATCTTCGATGACCAGCTGACCTTCAAAGACCACATTGCAAAGACCGCTCGATCTTGCAGGTTTGCATTGCACAACATCAGAAAGATCAGGCCCTTTCTAACGGAGCATGCTGCACAACTTCTTGTCCAGGCCCTTGTCATTTCTAGGCTGGACTACTGCAATGCTCTTCTGGCTGGACTTTCCATCAAGCACAATCAAACCTCTACAAATGATTCAGAATGCAGCGGTACGACTGGTCTTCAACGAGCCCAAAAGAGCCCATGTTACACCTCTCTTTATCTCCCTGCACTGGCTACCGGTTGCGGCTCGAATCAAGGTCCAGACATTGATGCTTGCATATAGAACAGCCACAGGCTCAGCACCCGCCTACTTCCACTCCCTACTACGAATCTACAGAAGTCTGAGAAGTCTGAGATCCGCTAGTGAGCGACGCCTCGTGGTACCATCACAGAGAGTCTCAAAATGAACATTCTCCTGAAAACGCATCTCTTTCAACGCTACTTGACTTCATCATCATAAAAAAAATAAAAAATAAAAATTCTCTCTCTTTATCTATTCATTCTCTTTCTAGCGTGTACTTATTTGAACAATGTCTAAAAACTTGGTATTATAAGCACTTCCTGTATCTGTTTGCCTCTTTTAAGAAGAATCGCTTTATGTATCCCCCAATTGTAAGTCGCTTTGGATAAAAGCGTCTGCTAAATGTCTAAATGTAAATGTAAATGTAAATGTACCTCTAGTTTTGTTTTCTTCCAGCTGTACTCCATTTTCCGGGCTGCTTTCTTTAAGGCTCGAGTGTACTCATTACATTATGGTGTCAGACTGTTTTCCTTAATCTTCTTTAAGCGTAAAGGAGCAACCGTATCTAAAGTGCTAGAAAAGAGAGAGTCAATAGTTTGTTACACCATCAAGTTTTTCTGAACTATTGGATATGCTGAGAAATTGAGACAAATCGGGAAGATTATTTACAAAGCAGTCTTTTGTGGTAGACGTGATGGTTCTACCATATTTGTAACAGGGAGTTGAATTTGCAGCTTTAGATGTAGTACAGTATACACAATACTAGATAATGATCTGAGATATTATCACTCTGCTGCAGAATGTCAATGCCATTAACATCAATTCCATGTGACAGTATTCAATTTAATGTATGATTACGACAATGAGTAGGCTCTGACACGTGTTGTCTGACCCCAATGGAGTTCAGAATGTCTATAAATACTGATCCCAATGCATCTTTTCATTATCAACATGGATATTAAAATCACCAACAATTAAGACTTTATCTGCGGCCAGCACTAACTCGGATAGAAAATCGGCAAATTCTTTGATAAAGTCTGTATGGTGCCCTGGTGGCCTGTATACAGTAGCCATTACAAACATCACAGGGGACTTATCATTAACACTTGTTTCTCTGGGTAATGTTACAAAAAGCGCTTTTGTAGAAAGGGATCTAATATTCATTAAGCCAAGCTTTATCAATTGTTTATCTGTATTATATATGTTTTTTATTTGTTGAACATCAATTAAATTGTTACCCTTAAATTGTTTTGAATGTTTTTTTGTATTTGCTAGTTCGGGGAACAGACACAGTTTCTATAGTATGATATCTAGTAGTAAGATATCTAGAATCTCTATGTGTTGAGAATTAACTGACTTTTGTGTATCTTGTCACCCCGGTAAGCAGAGGAGGGACCAGAGCATATCACAGTGTCTGTCATCGAACTTGCAAGTTCACACACCTCTTTAATGTT
>NW_015657838.1:1498492-1503039 GCF_001515625.1 Sinocyclocheilus rhinocerous | reverse complement strand
ACTTGGTTGAGCTTAAAACAATGGTTTCCCAACCCGGACTCTACACATGAGGTTAGCACAAGAGGAAGCCATGCTTCTCTCCAACCAAACATATGCTTACTCTGCTTTCCCTGACTTTTATCCCAGAGGATCAGTACTCTAGACAACCCTCTGGAGCATGGAAAAGGTACTACAGTTAGAAAAACCACAGTAACTGCACTGTGGGCGGTTACAATGTCTCCTTTAAAGTAACGTAATCATCTTGTTTTAGCCAGGTTTCTGTCAAACAAAGCACATCTAAGTTATGAGTAAGTCATTTTATTTACAAAAAACGCTTTTGTTGAAAGGGATCTAATATTCATCTGTATTATATCTGTTTTTTATTTGTTGAACATAATTTATATTGTAACCCTTACATTGTTTTGGACGTTTTGGGTATTTGCTAGTTTGGGGAACAGACACAGTCTCTATAAGATGATATCTAGGTGAAAGAATCTCTATGTGTTGAGAATTAACTGACTTTTGTGTATCTTGTCACCCCGGTAAGCAGAGGAGGGACCAGAGCATATCCATTGGACTATGGTGGCTGGTGTCTCTATTTTCACGTTCCGTACAATAGAATCGCCAATAACTAGGGCTCTTTCAACAGGTTTCTCAATGGGTGCATCACTGAGTGAGGAGAACCTGTTTAATGTTTTGATCGGAACAGAAGAGCGGTGTTTTGTCCCGCAACTATGCCACCTCACAGTCACCCAGTCACCCTGTTGCGGGGGCTCTGCAACCGGAACCGAACAATGTACAGGACTCGCTAAGCTAGTCGCATCCAAAGCCGTATCTAAGGCCCTCACATTCTTACTATGCTCAATTAAAGTTGGGATGCGTGTCTCAAGTTCTGAGATCTTCTCTGTCAGCCTAACTATTTCCCTGCATTTATCACATGTGAATTCCTTGCCGCTGACAGAGAAAACTACACTATACATGTGGCAAGCAGTGCAAGAGTCAATAACAGGAGAAACCATTACTCAACGTGATTGTTGAATGATTCCGACTTACCACAGTTGTTTGATGAACTTGTGAAAAACTGAGCGTGAGAGAAAAGAAACGGAGTGAGAGAGAGAGAGAAAAGGAAACAGTAGGCACGAATGACAAGCTAACAGGCTAACGGAATGCTAACGCACTGCACTCGCGGTTTAGATTAAAAGCGAACAATATCAAAAAAGTATGTTAGATAATATCAGAAGTATGGTGATAATTAAGTTATATTTTAGCCATTTAAACAACAGAAAGTGATAGTAAGAAAAAGATTCCAACAGAAAAACAAAGCTACACGGAGCAACAATCGCAAAACACTCAGTAGCACAGCAGACAGGATTCATGGGAAAAAAGCTTGTCAACGAACATTTTTCATCATAGTTTTCGTTAACGAAATTACCACTATTACAAACTTGCCTGCTTTTCACTTCACAAGATGTTAATTGATGGACTGCAGTCGTGTGGATTACTTTTGGATTATTGTGATTTCTGACAGCACCCATTCACTGCAGACGATTCAATGGTGAGCAAGTGATGTAATGCTGAATTTCTCCAAATCTGTTCCCATGAAGAAACAAACTCATCTACATTTTGGATGGCCTGATGGTGAGCAATATGTTTTCAGCAAATAATAATTTTTGGGTGAACTATTCCAATGTGTTATTTCAATGTGTTGTTCTTAGTATAAATATAGTGTATTTTTTTTCCAGTATGGAAATTAATGGCTACTGTCAACTGGCGGTTACCAACATTCTTCAAAATATCCTTTTTTTGTTGTTGTTTTTTGTTCAATAGATTAAAAAAAAGTAACTCTTACCGGTTTGGAACAACTTGAGGGTGAATAAATGATGATGGAATTTTCATTTTGGGGTGAACTATCTCTTTAAGAAGCTCTAATGCTGTCTCTTTCCTTTGAGACACTGATGAATATTCACTTAAATTCCTGGCATTATCTCTTCTGACTGAATCAACATCCCTAACGGAATCTACCAGAGGTGGCAACATGCAGACCCTCTCCCCATTTCTGTTAACCTGATTCCACAGAAATTGAACATAATGAAACAAATCACCCTGATCCACAATGCAGCAAGTTTTATCGTAACTAGTCTCTTTATGTCAAGCAAAATATATGTCCCCTTTAGTAAACAGCATGCCTCAATGTCTAAGGCTTTATTTAGACAGGCATCAAATATTCAATTTTTTGGTTTTCTGCTCACTCTTTCCATGTACAGCAAACGATCAATGTGCAGTGAACAGTGAAAGGCAGAAGAAGCTAACAGTTTTGGGCACATTATGCGCTTGAATGCATATAATGCTACTGTCGCTTGTGTTGTCTCATGCACCATGTTTCTCCCTTCATTTCTTGTAGAAAACAAAGCTTTTAGTTTCTGATAAAACAGATTGAACCTTTAAAATTAAATTGGCTTTGTAGAGCCACATTTCTGTAACAGAACAAAGTAATGGTTACTTCGGCTTGGATGATTAATTTGTTTTCCCAGTGGCACTGACAGAAGAACAGAAACCGCATCCTTATCATGTTGCCCATTTTAGGAAACCAATTACCAATGTCCATGCTCATGAGAAATGACTAAATTGGCTCATCAAATAATTATGACTAATTTCCAACAAACAGATAGTATTCTACATCTTTCCTGTTCAATAATCTCTTTCTAACACACAAAGAAAAACAAGTAGATAGAATAGAAAAAATAGAAAGCCTGTGTTTGTTTGTTTTTTTGTTAGTTTTTTTTTTTTTTTTTATAAATAAAAAATAAAAAAAGAAGATAAATATAGATAAAGTAGAATTAAAATATAATAGAACGTGTTAGAGTTAGAGGGTCAAATAAAGGTGGAACAGATGTGTTTTTAGTCGTTTCTTGAAGATGGTTAAGGACTCAGCTGCTCAAGGGGCAGAAGAGGTGGTACGAGCTGGCCTGGAAGACAAGGGGCAGACAGTGTCTAAACAAGACGTAAGAGTGGAGCAGAAAGTATCAGTAGCACGGTTAACATCAAGAGATGATAACTGTTCAGGGGAAGGAAGCAAAGATGAAACCATAGCAGATAGCCGGGAGGGTGAGAGAGAGCGTAGGGTACGTCGAAAAGTGACATGTGTAGGGGTATGTGTTGTGTCAGGTTTTTTTTTTTGCTTTTAAAAGAAAAAAAGTGGTGTTTATTACAGTGGGTATAGAAAATAATCACCCCCCTTAAAAATAATGACATTTTGTTGCTTTGCAGCCTGAAATGAAAATGGACACAGTTTTTGTTTTATCCAGCTGTATTTACAACTTATAACATCCAAGTCAAAGATATAATACCAACATGTCTGTAACAAAGTTCGTAGATCGGGAAGAAGGAGGCGGGAACCGGCGAACATTTAAACATAAAACTTTAATAATCAAATAAATAACAAACAGAAAACGAAAGTAAAAATGGCAGCCACTCACAGATGACTACCGCATAAAACATAACAAAACAACAACATAAATAGCCTGGTCCTCTCTCGTCCTTCATTGTCGTTACTCCTCCTTTTATCCTCCCGGAGCTCCTCCATGGGACTCGAGACAGGTGAGTGGTGCAGGTGTCGCTCATTATCATTTACTCCACCGGCCTCGCTCCGTTCCCACGGCTCTCTGCCCCGCCCCACTCATCACATAACCCCATCGCCCCTTGCAGGCTGGGGGGTACCCTCGAGACTGTGCTCTACTATCCCCCTCCTCCCCTCACGGGAGAAGCTGATTGCAGCGGCCGCGGCATACCTGGGGATAAGGACAGACGAGGTGAGAGAAAAGGAGACGGAAGGATGAGGAGAGACAGATGAGAGAGGGGAGAGAGGAAAAGAAAAAAGAATTCTCGGTCCGGTTCCCGGACACTTCCGCTTGGTCCTCAACCAGCTGAGAGGTTCTCACTCGCGGTACCATGCGATGGTACTGGACATCCTTTGGTGGATGGCTCCATGCTCCTGGCGGACGGCAGCAGGCTCCGGCTCCTGGCGAATGGCGCCAACTCCTCCACTCCCTCTCGGATGGCAGCCACCCCTCCTCGACCCAGGAGCACGGCAGCGAGCCCTCCGTCCCACCTCGTCTTCCATTGCTCCAGCACCACCGCCTCGGGCAGCCACTGGCGGTCTCCGCTCCTTCATGCTGCCCGATCTCCTCAGCATCGCGATCCCCCTCAGCAGCGAGGGCTCTCTGACAGCGTGTCCCTCCTTCCTCCCAGGTTTCGGTACCAATGTATGAAAGTTCAAAGATTGGGAAGAAGGAGGTGAGAACCGGTGAACATTTAAACATAAAACTTTAATAATCAGCCCCTGACGGACGACTGCTGCATAAAACATAACAAAACAACAACATAAATAGTCCAAGCCTTGGGTGTATTCCAGAAAGCATGTTAACTTACCATCTGCTAAACTGAACTTTCGGTTGATTAACCCAAAACCTTGATTACTCAAGGTATGTGGTTCCAAAAACGCGTCCAGGAGTAAGTTAACTCAACCCAGTGTATATTCCTGGTTAAGACTCAAGACATTCTCAATCGAT
>NW_015657838.1:1495024-1498422 GCF_001515625.1 Sinocyclocheilus rhinocerous | reverse complement strand
ATGATAATATAAAATGTAATAAATATATATAATATAATAAATTAAACATTACCTTGTCATAATAGTGTTTTATAATTTATACAGGTAACTCTTATATAGGCTATGCCAATAAAACAAATATAACAATATCATATTAGAATAATATTACCTTATTTATTACTTATATTACCGCTTTATAATTAACATATCATACAACTATATATACTATATATATATATAATAGGCTATATTACATAACTTCATTGTAATAATATATAATATTGTGCGCAATCTGTCACGCCCACTGAAGGCTCGTCAGTAGATCACGCGTGCGCTGATAGCGCTGAAGTGAACTAACCCTGAAACATAACCTGCTCCGGAGCAGGTTATCTTCACAGAGCAAGTTGATATGGCTGCTTACATGCCCTGAAAGTTACCGAAACTTACCGAAACCGAAAGCGGAGGTTATCCGCTCGCTTATTCTCAAACATACCCGGGTATGTAACATAACCTGCTTTCTGGAATACCCCCCAGGTCCTCTCTCGTCCGTCACTGTCGTTTACTCCTTCTTTTATCCTGCTGGAGCTCCACCGTGGGACTCGAGACCACTGGCCTCGCTTCATTCCCTCGGCTCTCGGCCCCGCCCCACTCATCACAATGTCAGAAAAAAATATAATAAATAAATAAATAAACAGAATCACTGGGTGCTTCTCAATATCCTTTCTCGTTTCCTCGTTCCTCCGTCCTCTATTCTGTGACCCGGAAACCGATCGAGCTCAGCCATCTTGTAGGACATCTCAATTCTCTAACTGCACCGCGAGGAGGCGAGGAGGCTTCCAGAGGAGCTATGAGTGAGGCTACACAGGTGTATCCTTTGCGGAAGTGTTTTTCATCGAAAAACCTGACGCACGTATAAATTATCCTCCCCCTTCACATCTGTTGTAATCATTTTAATTTATATTTTACCTTTGCAGTTTAAATAAACCATACATGTCATATATTTCAAACAGGGCATCTTGCTTTATTAATATTTATTATGAATGTCTTAAATAACAAACTTTAACAACATAAGGGCAGATCCCTTTAGAACAGCTGATGATGCTTTGAAGTGACGCTAAAGGGAGCGAGGGTATATCATTTCACTCGATTCAACTCCTCCGTCCTCCCGTCTTTTCCTTGCGTCCTTCCGTTGCATCATGAAGGGGTGGAGCTAAGACGTGAGGAAAGGAAGCAAGGAAAGGAAATGTGGATGCACAAATAATGCTGCAGACCGAAACGTTTGCCTTGTTTTATTCAGTAAATTGCATATATCGTTCTCATCTCGCTTGTGATGCTTTAATGTTTGAATGTGCGGACTCTTTTCAAGCTCTATATTACAATCCTGCCACATTCAAAAAGCTTGTTTTTTTGTAAATAAAAAACCTGACAATGTCACTGCTTAACACCTATAAGTATTGTGATTTATGTTTTACTTTGGCAATCTCTCTGTCTCCCTCTGTCAGACATGCAGTTCTACAGTACTTGTCACTGACAACCCACTAAACTATCAATTTAAACAAAAATTTGCCGTAACAAGAACATGACCAATTAAACTATCAATTTAAACAAAAATTTACCGTCAACTACAGACGTTGCATCCATCGATTCCGCCATGTTTCTCATTGACACGCCCCCAACTCGGAAACTCGGGGCTTAAAGAAAATTTCGAGTTTCCCACTCATAATAACGACTTTGTGGTGGCGTTCATGTGCGTTCAACTCGTAAATACGATCTATCCGACATGACTTGAACGCACCATAAGAACTGAGAAGCACCCACTGAGTTGGAAAATGTATCACCCCCTCCCTAAAAATGATTTGTAATCTCAATCAGGTGTAGCTAATCACCTTCTCAATGGCACACAAAGCCATTTGACATTCAACTGTGATCAGCTGTGGTAATTTTGATTAGCTCAGCATGAAAAGAGCTTTCCTGAAGCATTTCAGTCCTTAGTAGTACAACTAAAGCAAACAATCAACTATGAGTGGCAAGGCACTGTCAAAAGGTCTAAGCGGAGAAGTTGTGGACAGGCGCAAGTCAGGAGATAGAAACAAAAAAATTCAAAGACTTTTTCAATGCCTAGAAGCACAGTGAAGTTTATTATTAAGAAGTGGAAGGTATTTGCCACAATACAGACTCTCCCTGGATCAGGACGTCGCTGCAAACTGGATAAAAGAACCAGGAGGAAACTGGTCAGAGAGGCGACCAAGAGGCCTACAGCAACTCTAAAGCAGCTGCAGGAATTTATGACAAAGAGTGATCATTGTGTGCATGTGGCGACAATATCACAAATTATCCACAAATGTGGCTTGTATGGGAGGGTTAGCGATTAAAAAAAGCCACTCCTCAAGAAAGGCCACATGCAGTCACGACTGAGCTTTGCCAAAACGCACCTTGAAGATTCGGAGGCAGATGAGACTAAACTTAAATTATTTGGCCTCAACACCAAACAATATGTCTGTCGGAACTCCAATACAGCTCACCATCCAAATAATAGCATTCCAACAGTAAAGCATGGAGGTGGTCATGTCCTGTTATGGGGTGTTTCTCTGCAGCAGGGACTGGAGTACTTGTCAGGATAGAAGGAAAAATGGACGAGGCAAAATACCGTCAAATTCTTGAGGAAAATCTGCTGTCCTCTGCCAGAAAGTTGTCAATGGGAAGAAGGTTTACCTTCCAACATGACAATGACCTAAAACACAGCAAAACTGAACACACAGTGGTTGAAGGAGAAAAAAGTGAATGTCCTTGCATGGTCTAGTCAGAGCCCAGACTTAAACCCCATTGAAAATCTGTGGAATGACTTGAAGACTGCAGTCCACAAACAGTCACCATCAAATGTAACTGAACTTGAGCAGTTCTGCAAAGAGTGGGCAAATATTGCAGTCTAGATGTGCAAAGTTAGTAGACAGAGACATATCCCAACAGACTAAAGGCTGTAATTAAAGCAAAAGGTGGTTCAACAAAATACTGACACAAGGGGGTGATCCTTTTTCCAACTCAGTAATTCTGGTTTTTATTTAATTTTCTGACATGTTGGTGTTATATCTTTCACTCGGATGTTATAAGTTCCACTGAGAAAATACAGTTGCGCTGTGTAAATACAGCTGAATAAAACAAAAACTGTGTCTATCTTCATTTTAGGCTGCAAAGCAACAATGTGATCATTTTAAAGGGGGGAGATTCTTTTATATACCCACTGCACATTTCAAAGCACATCCCAGAAGATAATTTGAACTTATGTAGAATTGAGGTCTTTGTTTGCTGATGGTGCTTGGCGATTTCTTCTTTCTCTAAACTTTCAAATGTTTGACACAATATGTTGAATGTGTCCATCTCTAGAGTCTTTGAGCTGATATATATATATATATATATATATA
>NW_015657838.1:1486141-1493988 GCF_001515625.1 Sinocyclocheilus rhinocerous | reverse complement strand
CCACATTCAAGTGTTTAAAAAAGAATGCATGAAGCTAGAATAAAAAATTTTTTTTACAAGCAGATACCCTGTTCTTTTGATGTTTTGTATGTTCAGATATTCATGTAACAAAATATATACAAATTAATACCTAAATAGGGACATAGTAGTATACTTAAAGTATGATGTAAAGTTCACTTAAAGAAAACTTACGAGTATACTTGCAGTATAAAACTACTAAACTAGTAGTTTACTGAGACTATACTTCAAAGTGTACTAAAATGCTACAAGTATTTAATTAGTAAACTATCTGTATACCTATAAGTTCACTTTTAGTATAGTTGCAGTACAAGCTAAACATTTTGATGTAAACTAGTTGTGTACTCAACGTTTACTACTGTTATACTTAAAGTATACTTTTATATACTAGAAAGTGGGCCAATTTAGTCCCAAGGAGTATTGAAATAGTACACTTACAAGTATACTACTAGTACACTGATATTTGGATACTTACTACATAAAGTATACTTAAAAATATACTTGAACTTTACTTAAGTATACTTAATAAAATAAACTTGAAGTATACTACTTTTTGGTAAGGGGACACAGTGGAACAAATCTCAGGTTAGATCTGACAGGTGCTTTGAAATAATTTTCACTCTCTTTTCATTCTTTACGTAAATCATTTCTATTTAAATTAATGAAATATAGATTATAAAAATCATATGATTTTTTGCTGTGCACATTTTTTGGCAGTTTACGGGTTAATTTTAGATAGATATGTTTTGTAGAATTTAAGTTAAAATTTTAGCATAGCCTTTAAAGACTTCCTGAGATATCAGTACCAACCATTAACACTGAGTCAAAGCATCAAAATGAATAGCAGATTTAATTTATACGTAATCATATTTGTCCAGCATTTGGAACAAAACATTCTCTCAGTTATTGCATAACCTTTCTACATCATTAGCAATATTCCTAGTAAAATAATCCTTCGTATTTTTCATTATCTGTCCAGCAGATGCAATGAATTTCATCCAGCACCATTGTGCCCTTGAGCAAAGCACATAACCCCAGGTTGCTCCAGAAGATTGCCATTCTATGCTGAAGCATGGCAGAAATGTAGTTGTTTCTGATGTTCAGTCCATTGATGATATATCATCAGTCATTACCTTGACTAGGTCACAGCTCTGTCAGGCACTGGCTGGAGGAAGTCTCTATAAAAACACAGCCTCGCGATTGGCCACCTTGCAAGTCAATCACTCTGTTTTGACAGCGCTCATGTCCTCCTGTCTGAATTTGTGCTCCACCCAGGAATGTGTCCAACAGCAAACCTCTTTTCCACAGCTGCGCACAAACAAATACACAGAATAACACAAACATCGGCAAAACTGATTTCATTCATTCATTTATAAGAAGAAACCGTGCCAAAAGTCAGCCTTCACAAAATACAGTGCAGTAGCTTCTAACCTCGATGGATATTTTGGACTTTGGGTTCCTGCTATAAAAGATGGCCTTGGTGTTGAATTCAGGACTTCCATCTTTTTTAAAAATTGTAGTCCTTACAGAGTCTTCCTCGCAACGGATGACAGCATATACATTTTGAGCTGATATATATATATATATATATATATTTTTTTTTTTCAAAATAGTTGTCTAATGATTTTTCAAAAGGGGTCACTCTTTGAAGGCCTTCGTGTTATATTTTCAAAGTCAAAGATTATTAAAGGAATAATTCACCTAGCATTGAAAATATTCTGTCATGTTTTCTTTCGTTTTCATTTTTTCTTTATTTTGTATTATTTATTTTTCATTTATTAATTCATTTTTTTTTTCTGTGAAACACAAAATAATAATTTTCATGTTTGGGTGAACTATCATAACTTAAAACTCATAAGGATTCCATCATGCCAAATATACCCCATAACAAAATAATCTACATGTAAAATGGATGTGAACAAACATGAAAGTGTTCTTATAAAATAAATCCAGACATTGATTTTGCTCTAGAAGGGTCACTACAATCAACATACTCAAAGCACAAGTGGAATGCAGGAAGAATTTCAAGTAGAACTATTGACGGTGTTCTGCTCTCTCTGAGTATGACCTTCAACATAGCATAAAAAAATCCACACTGGACAACATTATTCCAGTATAAAAGCCTACAATATGAACAAATACTTACACTTGTAATGGCAAAACCATTGCACTTTAGATGTGGACAATAAAAATAAAAGAATGAATAAAGAAGTGTGGCGAAAAAAAATCAAGAATTAATTTAATATGAATTACTATAATATAGAATAAAAATTAATGTGAAAAAGATATATAAAAATTAGAATAAAAAAATACAATTTAATTTAAAAAGAAAATTAAATAGAAGAAACATTATGAGTGTTTTTTTTAGAACCAGATAGCATTATATTTTATTTAATGACTTTGTTTGACCATCCCAACAGATAATATATATTTTAGTGAAGCTGCATTTTGTTGTTTGTCTTTTCTGTAAGATGGTTGTGGACTAAAATGATTTACCAGCTGAATTAGGGTGCTGTTTTTCTTTCTTTGGTCTTGATATGTATGTTTATAATCGCATATATTTATATTGTAAGACTGCTGCCGATGCATTTTCTCATTTAAGATGTTTGTAAGGTTTGTAAATAAAATGTTGCAATCCATTTTTTTGTAAAAAAAAAAAAAACTACCTAAAAATACTATTTCACAGTATATACTTTTCCTATTAATGGAGTTTTTTTTTTTTTTAGGAATGTGTGTCCTACTTTTGTTCAGACACATTATTTGCACTCAAAGGGCTTGTTAACACATGACACGTTGCTCTGTGTCAAGATGAAATAGTTAAACTTATGACATGCATACTTATATATTTTAGTATTTACCTCAGGTTGTGGAAAATCTTATGTTGATCTTTAAATCATCATGAGGCTTTCTCATTACCACCTGTGTGTTTGGTGGTTGTCAGTATAGTATGTAAACTGTTTACTGACAACCTATAACCTATATTATATGGTGTATGGGATTAATGCACCTAAAGATGCACTCTGTTCAATTGTTTTGCACTGTTTTCACCTGTAAAGTGTGTGTGTGTGGATGGCCCTTAAGGATATTCTTGCCGAATCTTGCCAGCAAAGCTGCTAGGAAATCTTGTCCATGTACTATAAGAGAACAATGGCTTCTCAGATTCAATGATTTAATATTTTTTATTATTTATTTATTTATTTATTGAACTTTATTCAGGGAATTTGTTAAATCTCTCTGCACACAACTGCATTACAGAAAGTACAATGACACTTTCACTGGGCTGCAGGTGTTCCCATGCTGAGATGTGTAGGGGAGAGAAAATAACTGAATTACAGTTATCAGAGCCCACTGTCTCCATCTGAGAGACCAATCATCTCTGATTTTCAAATTAGACCCTTCAAGAATTTCCTACAATGCTGCTCACATTATAGAAGTGCAATTCATGTTTTAGTTCATAGGAAAAAAAAGAAGAAACAACAACAAAAAACATTGGAATTAAAGAAATAGTTCATCCAAAAACTGCGTTTATAATTTTGTTCAGTGTATATATATATATATATATATATATATATTAAATTTGCTGAAATTTACTCACCGTCAGGCCAGCCAAGATGTAGATGAGTCTGTTCATGGGAGTAGATTTGGAGAAATTTAACATTACTGCAATAATCCATAAGCAATCTGCACAAATCCACCATTAACAAATTAATAATTTCTTTAGAACTGTTTTGGACTGTTTTCACTTATTTGCATCTTGCAAATTTCTCTCCTGATTCAGACAAGATTACTTTTTCACTGGAGAAAGCAATATTATGGATAGAGGACTCATATTTTAGCCGAATGCAATGCTTTGCATTCAAAAAAAAACATCTTGGTGGATATGTTTCTTACAAATATGCAGCCTTTTTCAGAGAAAAAAAAAAATCATGAATATAAGTGTTTTATTTTACTACTTCGATTTAATAGGGAGCTGACCAAGAATACATACTGTTTTTAATAATTAATCACATTGGCTGCTGTGCCGTTAGCTCTCGGAACAGTGTTGTGACCGTATGTGTGACTTCCTACACTGTAAAAAATTATTTGCTGACACAACTTGACTTAGTCAAGTCATCTTGTTGCATTGGCGCAGTTAAGTTTAGCAAACATTAGGTGTTAAGTAGACTCAACTTATACGTAGTTGTTGAAATAACTTGCAGTAAATTGAGCCAACGTACTGTATCAATTAATGAGCATTTAAAATTTTTAGGAACGAAGTCTAATTGACATAAAATAGTAATTTTTACTCAACATCATAACTTAACTATTTGAGTTTACTGGACTTCATTGCTTTGACAAGAAGTTCTGGATATCTATCTGGAACCAGATTTTTTTATGAAATCAACTGCAAAATTGAAACTCTCTTTTTTTAAACGGATACATTGCATCCAAAAACACAGACACAAAGAATTCTCTTGCAAAGATATAAAAACACTACACAAGAAAAATCTTCACATACACAGCTCACACAAACATGTGCAAACTTCTCTATGAACAGACCCATCTTAGTGCCAAAATAGTACAAATAAATCTCCTTGTCATTATCAGATATTTTCACTGCAGGAATAAATGTACATGAATAATTCACAATAAGCAGTGTTAAAAAACTTCACTGTTCTTACTTGTCCACCTGACTAAAACTCAGAATAATTTTTTACAGTGTACAGAGCCCTTTAGTGCAAACACTGGAACAAAAGAGATTGCACAAATAATTGTCAAAACACAGCTTGGGCTACTGCCTGAGAGTTTATATAAGAGCACGACTTCCAGAAACTCATATGTAGTGGGGTTTTTTTATGCATCATGACAGCTGACCATAAAAAAAATAATGCAGTCTTTTAGAGTAATTTACCAAGAATCCAGCATTCACTTTGACTCTGAGACAATACGTTTGCATCAAACGCTGGTGCCAAGAAAAATGTGTCATATGCTCAGTGCAGCTGTGGTTAAAAAGCCTTGAATTCAGAGATCAACATGGTGATAGATAAAAAACTGCATCCATTAAATGGAGAGAGAGTGTGTGTGAGGTGAATAGAGAGAAATCATACCTTCAGATGTTCTTAGGGACACATGAATCAGTCTGGCACCAGTTGCTTTGATCGAACACAGCAATCCATCTGAAACATGAAAGCCTGCGCTACGACTGAAACATTCTAATGCAGTCAAGTCACACACGCTCTGAGAAAAACAGTTATGAAAGTCCTTCATCTGTTCAGCAGCATTTATTCGCATCAGTGTAAATGCTAGACTGATGTGCGAGGCATGCAAAACTGGCTCTGGTGCCATAGAATATAGGAATAATTTACCCAGTGTTGGATGTCATTATTTTGAGGACTCAGAAAATTATGCTGTAAATATGTTGTGAAACAGAAGTGACATGTTACCATCTTGTGGGAGCAATGCATCACTTTAAAATTAACATTCAATTACAACAGGTAGAAGAAGTTGTATTGACCTGTGTTTCAGCAATTTGTTCAGCGAAACCCTAAGGAGACACAATGTCTCCCCCCAGTAATAACAGATTATTTTTTAAAATGACATTGATGTACTTTCTACAGCCTTCCCTTTGGTATTATAGTCATAAAACAGAGGACACTGGGGCTAGTTGTCTCATGGGGTATTGTCACATGGTCTGTATCTCAGTAAATATACATAAATATGTTTTCTCTAGTAGTGGGTATGTTGGTTTCAATGTATAATCAGCTGTTTGACAACAGGTTCCAACTTTGATAACTTATTCATCATGTCACAGCTATTGTCTTGGCTAATAGTAGTGTAAATGTTCAAAGTTACCAAGATTCAGTGTGTGCCTGTACAGAAATTGACTTTCAGAAATAATATACATATTCTCAGAAATAATAAAATTAATTAAAATAAACTTTTCAGTTAGTAAGCAGAAGTTGCACACAATTACACCTCCAAACACCTCAGAAATACAATTATTATTATTATTATTATTTACTTGAGTAAACTGTGTGACAAGTAGCCCCTTTTTCCTTTCCAAAGTTTTGTTAGCAAACTTATTTATTTTATTAGGAGGTATAATTGCGTTAGGTAGTGTTTTTACCTCTCTCTCTCTCTCTCTCTCTCTCTCTCTCTCTCTCTGTCTTTGTCTCTTAATTAATCTGTTTATGCATGTGTGTATTTATGCACTTATTTATTTATTTATTTTTGTTATTTTATTTTATCTTTCATTCTATTATCCATGGCTATCTGCAGTAGAAATACTGAAATCCACCAAATAAAGTACATGATAATTTTTCTTTGCAAAAATATATATTTTCACATGGCCTGTTAGTTTTAGCAGTTTATTCCAGGCAGTTGTGTGCAACTTCAATTTACTAATTGAAAAATATTAAACTGACTGTTTGGGTGTTATATTTTTTTTGTTTTATTTTTATTATTATTTTTTTTGTTTTTTTGCCATTTTCGGGATTGGGTTAGTTCAAGAGTCTCTAGTAAATTAAAAGCCTGTAGTTGCTCTGGTGCCTTCTCCTAATTGAGAGTCTATTAAAGGCACTCAAGGCTGTGTAATCTCACATCATCCCAAACCATTAGAATGAATCATCTCTGTGTCTCTCAAGAATCTCTATAACAATCTTTCACCATACCTACTTAAGCTTTATATTGTTATTAACTATGAAACGACAGCACAACATGTTCCAATGAGTTTTACATTTCATATAGAACATGTTTTATTCGGAGTTACTAAATGATGGTTCTTTAAATTCAAACGTAGGAATGGTAATTTAGCACTTTGTGTATGTCTGAGAAGTGTCTGTTTAATGCCATCCTTTGGATAAAACATGCAGTTTTTGTATCAGATGTATCAGATGCAGTGTTGGGAGTAACGCATTACAAAAGTAATAATATTACAGTAGTATATTACTTTTTGCTGTAACGCAGTAATATAATGCATTACTAATCAAATTTGGGTAATATTATTACTCGTTACAATCTCAGTAACGCAAGATACAACAACATATTTTAACTCAAAATTAATTGGTGAATTTACTAACACCGCAAAACGGCACCAGAGAAAAAAATTCCGCGGGTAAAATAGTTCGTCTATTTCGTGTTGCTGGAATTAGATGGTTGAGATGACTGCAGAGCATTCTACATTTGTGAGATGGACACACTCCTGTTATTTTCAGTTCATCGGAGAAAAGGATAAGAATGTATAGTCAGGTGCAATATGTGCGACACCAAACTCTCAGCATGGATAAATAGCACGAGTAAAACCTGGAAAAACCTGGCCTGATGCCACTGAGTTTAGTTCATAGGCTATTTGTGTGGCGCGGCGCTCTACGAAAGTCCACGGAAAGGAAACAGAGATGACAGAAATAAAAGTAAACACATTGCAGTTTCGAATGATCTGTATGACCAAAAATAACCGAGTATTTTTTTGTTGTTTGTTTCTGCTGTTCGATCGCGCCGGCGCCTCACGCACACACATACAACATTGCAAACGTTGCAGCCTGTTCATTATCAGAATAAAATACAGTCAACCAAACATATAGATACACTGTTTAATATAAATAGTGCGTAGTCTGCTGCGTAGTAGGCTACAATCCGTGCCGATCAGCCTGAGCTTGGGCCAAACACACATTTGCTCATGAGAAGAGGATGTTTTTTAAGTGCGTTAAGTAAGCTTGGTTTACATAATAAATAATAGTTTAGTATTCAAATACATCACAAATATGAACATTTAATTGGATTAATGCCGAATGAGAGAGGTAGGCTGCGTGAGAACGCCGTTTGCTTTCAGTTTTGCATTGAATTAGTCTAAT
>NW_015657838.1:1475530-1485934 GCF_001515625.1 Sinocyclocheilus rhinocerous | reverse complement strand
GCCAGTGTATAATGCTTCTGTGGATATTTTGGTGAAAGTAACTCAAAAGTAACTCAAAAGTAGTGTAACGCATTACAATTCAGAGACAGTAATATTGTAATGTAACTAATTACTTTCAAAAGACAGAAACTAGTAATATAGTAATGTATTACATTTTGGAAGTAACTTGCCCAACACTGATCAGATGTTTCATAAGAATCTATAAAAGTGATTAGTTGTCTTTTATTATTATTATTATTATTATTATTATTATTAAACAAAATACAGTATAAGATTGATTTACATTTGTTATGTCTTTTTTTCCAAAATGATAGAAGCAGAAATGGAAAATCTGCATCACAACATTGGCCTCTGACATTTTAAGGAAACTTTTTTCCACTTCTGGCATATGCATCTCCCTGGTGACTTCAGCCAAATAAGGGTTAAGAAGAATGGAATCTGAAAACAGTGTTTCTGCCCAAAGACTCAGGTAACCTTCATTGGCTTACCGTCAGGACTTGTCAAGGTTATTTTCACATAAACACACCGAACTCCCAGAGTGCACTTGAATGTTATCAGGGATCAATCTGAAACCTTCCTGCAGAACGAGGGAAACCACAGGGTCACATTGTTTTGTCTTGCGTGTAGTTATAGCATCACTGCGGGCAAAACTAAAGCTCTTTATCAGATGTTTATCTTATATTGCTCCATCAAAATATATTTCACCTAAGCTAAAGGCCACAGTCTGTGGAATTTACATTAATAATATTGACCACCTGTATGCTGTGTATTATTATAATTTGTAATGTTAAATTGTGAAAAATTAAGGGGAAAAAAGTAATTTAGTGTTCTTTATTGGTACGCTCTCTGTTGTTTTGAACTAATAATAAATATATATATTTAAATTATTAGTTTAAGTTTAAGGTTAATTCATAAATCTGTATGTAGAAATTAATATTAATCTAGATAAATGCTACAGTATTTTTTTGTATTGTTAGTGCATGATACCTAATGCATTAACTAACATAATTAACCTTACTGTAATGTGTTGCCATTATTATCATCACTATCTTAACTATTATTATTATTATCTGCCTCAGTGGCTTAATTTAAATACACTTGATACAGCACTTTCAGCACTTTTTACAGCTTTTGTTTTTGTCAATAAGATGCAGGTGTATGTGGTGTACTGATACTGTAAATTAAACTGTTCAGTAAATTTGCCTGTAACTGACTCTCCTATACACTACAGTTGGCCAGAGTCTCATTTTATTTTTGATGGTAAAGTGACGTCAAATTAAAATAGTAGGCCGTTTTTAGAAGCCAGGGCCTGATTCACGGTGAATGCCCTGATGTAATATATATTGAAATATCAGCATTGACACAAAATACCTGTGAAAACCAATTGAAATTTTGTTGTATGCATTTGTCATTTTTATTTAATTTCAAAATGTGTATAAGTAGTATTTATAAAGTTCTAGCTTTTCGTTTTGGATCTGTTTTTAGTTGTTTTAATACTACAATTGATTGCTTCTGTTGTCCTCATTTGTAAGTCGCTTTGGATAAAAGTGTCTGCTAAATGACTAAATAAATAAATAAAAAATTAAGGAGAGAGAAAGCAAAGTTGTTGTTTTTTTTTTTTTTTAGGATGCAGTCAAATGTTGATGAAGGAGATGAGTTTTGAGCTGTCGCTTGAAAACTATAAAGGATTTAGCATTCCGGATGGGGGTGGGAAGATCATTCCACCAGCCAGAGATTTTAATTAAATGTATTTAAAATATGTATTTAATTAATTTTGAGTATTTTGTAATTTGTATTTTGCTGGACAAAAAAAAAGTTATAATTTGTAATTAAATACTTTGAGAGACAATATTTTGTATTTGAAATACTTCAAATACTTAATCAAGTATATCGTTTTATTCTCAGATAATACAATAACTTCAACTGTGTTAATAGTACTAACAACTATAGCCTATCACAGTTTTTGGCTAGATGCAAGTGAATCATATGACATCCTGTTGGATCCATAGATGGAGTCTTATTTCGCCCATGGTTGGATCAAACTGAAAAAAACAAAAAAAAAAACAATGAAAGAAGCTGTTTTGGTGCACAGTGAAAACTGGTTAAGTATGTACTAAAATATATGCTATCAGATACTGAATACTCACTGAATGTCATTACAGGACCGAAGAAAAGAACAATTTGTAAATAGCTGTGCTGCTCTAGAACTTGTGAATATGCTTGCTAGCTAAAGTTAGCTACTTGTTTCTATGGACACAATTATTTTTTTTTAAAAAAGGGGCTATATGAAAGCATTTTCAAGTATTAATCTCTTTTTTATTGCCAACGTGGGAACAGCATGTAATGAAACAAGATGAAACCTGATGACTTGAGTTTTATGTGAAGGACTCCGGTAGGTTTTCCCGGCAAAATCTAAAGGAAGCGATCATACATTTAATGAACCTCATCTGTCGACATGATGTTAGTGTATCACATTCACTCACTGTTTTGGCAGTCACTCGCTTGCATAACGTCTCGGTTACATACGTAACCCTCGTTCTCTGATGGAGGGAATGGAGACGTTATGGGGTCTAACTTGGGAGCTCAATCATCTCTGTGTTAAAGAGAAAACGCCAATGAGAATTGGCTAGTGGATTTTGCATGCTGAGCCACTTTGCATGCACACGGGTATATAAGGCGACAGCGTGCATCCACTCATTAGGTTTTATAATAATAATAATAATTATAATCTTTATTTTCTATAGCGTCTTTAAATGTTACTTCTCAAAGCGCTTTACATAACAAATAAAACATCAAAATGCACCTTATAAAAATGTATGAAATTAACATGCATTCAAAACACTTAAAAATATATAAAAATATAAAATTAATATAAAAATTCACATAAAAGCTACCCTCAAGAAATTCTAGTTCTAGTTAGGGTTCTAGCAGAAGTTTTATGCTGAGTAGCCGAGAACGTGTCCCGGCAACAGCGAGTGGTTCAAGGTTGTGGCATGGGGATATAACATCTCCGTTCCCTCCATCAGGGAACGAGGGTTATGTACGTAACCGAGAAGATCCCTATCTGTCAGTCACTAGGAGTTATGTTGTGACGACATTAGAGGTCTATGGAAAATGCCACAACCTGAACAACGTCACAACCCTGTGACGCTGCAAATGTTGACAAGCCGTAGCATGTCAAGTCCAAAGCTACGCTAAGGTAGTAACCTTCCTAAATCCCCAGCACAAATTCATTGACCTTGGTACCGAAGAGGAACAAATGGTGAGTACATTGCTGCTGGAGAAGGCCATGCTGCTGTTCCGTCCACAAAAAAGTTTTTTGGAAGGAATTTCAACCTTCAGTGAAAGATTGCTTCAAATCTTCCCTATTTGTTCTTTCAGCCTTGCAGAACGATGGCGAAGCGCGCCTTCAGAAAAAGGTCGCTACGGAGACCACATCCCACCCGTAGGGAGTGACATGTGGAGATACTGATATGGACTGACCCAGGGGGTAGTACTACACATGGAATGGGTCTTTGAGGCAGGGCCTACCTTAGAGTAGGGATGGAACAACTGTCAGAAGAGATTGACAGAGCGGTCTGTCAAGGGAAGACACGGGTTTACCAACAGGGAAACCTACCGTGGAAGAATAGACATATGGGATTGCCCGCAGGGAATCAAGACATATGGACACCTAGCCCAGTACAGGGGCTGACCGGGACTCCGGGCATGCTAACACCAGTACTGGGCCTGCTGTTAGACTGCTCCGCCAAGTCTGACTGCCGGGGGTGCTGGAGGATGCTCGACCAGGGTTCGCCGACTGGGGGAACTCTACTAGGAGAAGGCGGCGCTCACATTCCCATGTGAGGGGGAATGGCACAGCAAGCATGATACCGAGCCAGTTCTATCCGCCAATTACCTGTTACCCAACACATGGGAAGAAACTGGCTCTACACGAAGGTTGTAAAACCTCGCAAAGGTGTTAGTGTCGCCCAGCCCGCAGCTCGACAGATGTCTACCAGAGATGCGCCGTGCATCAACGCCCAGGAGGAGGCAACACTCCAAGTGGAGTGAGCTCTCACCCCCGGGGGCACGGCTCGCCTTGGGATTGGTGCGCCAATGCGATGGCATCCCCTATTCAGTGGGCCAACCTCTGCTTGGAGACAGCCTTCCCTTTCTGCTGACCTCCGTAGCAGACAAGGAGCTGCTCAGAGCTTCTGAAGCTCTGGGTGCAGTCCACGTAAATGTGTAACGCTCTTTCGGGACACAGCAATGCCATGGCTGGATCTGCCTCCTCCGTGGGCAGCGCTTGCAGGTTCACCACCTGGTCTCGGAAGAGAGTGGTGGGAACCTTGGGCACGTATCCAGACCGGGGTATCAGGACAACATGAGAGTAGGCCGGCCCTAACACAAGGCACTCTTCACTTATCGAAAATGCTTGGAGGTCCCTGACCCTCTAGATGGAAGTGAGCATGATCAGGAGCGCTCTCTTAACAGACAGGAACTTTAGCTTGACTGATTCAAGCGGCTCAAAGGGACCCCTTTGAAGTCCAGCCAGGACAACAGAGAGACCCCAAGAGGGTATCAGGGGTGTCCTAGGAGGATTTAACCTTCTGGCACCCCTCAGGAACCTAACAATCAGGTCATGCTTCCCCAGGGACCGGCCATCCACTGCATCGTGATGTGCTGCGATAGCAGCAACATACACTTTCAAGGTGGAGGGTGACAGCCTGCGCTCCAACCCTTCTTGCAGGAAAGAAAGCATGACTCTAATCGAGCATCTCCGGGGGTCTTCTCGGTGAGAAGAACACCAATTCATGAACAGACTCCACTTCAAAGCATAGGCTTGACTCGTAGAGGGAGCTCTAGCCTGAGTGATAGTGTCTACCATTGCTAATGGCAGATCACGTAGGTCTGCCGCGTCCCGTCCAGGAGCCACACGTGGAGGTTCCAGAGATCTAGACATGGGTGCCATATGGTGCCCAGCCCCTGAGAAAGAAGGTCCTTCCTCAAGGGGATGCGCCAGGGAGGGGCTGTCGCAAGGAGCATGAGTTCCGAAAACCAGGTCCGGGTGGGCCAGTAAGGCGCAACCAGCAGGACCTGTTCCTTGTCCTCCCTGACCTTGCACTGTCTGTCAGTCTGTGCGAGCAGGCTCACTGGGGGAAACGCATACTTGCGTAGAGCCCATGGCCAGCTGTGTGCCAGTGCATCCGTGCCCAGGGGGGCCTGGGTCAGGGAATAGTAAAGCTGGCAGTGGGAGGACTCAGTTGAAGCAAACATGTCCACCAAGCTGAGCTGAGCTAGACTGTAGGCTAAAAAAAAAAAAAAACATACCAGACCACACAATAAGTAAATTATTAATAAAATAATCCACAATCCATTGCGCATAGTGCCCCAGCCCGTATTGGAGACATCTGTCGTGACAACGACATGCCGGGACACTTGTTCTAAGGGCACCCCGGCCCGTAGAAAAGCAAGGTCCGACCAGGGGCTGAATAAACGGCGACACATCGGTGTGATGGTGACACTACGTGTACTGCGGCACCATGCCCATCTCGGTACTCGGGAGTGTAACCAGTGCTGAAGTGGTATCATATGAAGCAATCCGAGCGGCGTGACTGCGTCTGCGGATACCATACGCCCCAGGAGCCTCTGAAAGTGTTTCGGTGGTACCCCCGTCCTGCCTCTGAAGGAACTCAGGCAGTTCAGCACCAACTGGACACGTTCGTTGGTGAGACGTGCCGTCATACTCACCGAGTCTAACTCCATACAGAGAAAAGAGATTCTCTGCATGGGGGAGAGCTTGCTCTTCTCTCGGTTGACCTGAAGCCCCAACTGACTGAGGTGCCGGAGCACCAGGTCCCTGTGAACTCCTCTCACTGCTTTTCTTGGGTACAATGAAGTAAGGGCTGTAAAACCCCTTCCTCATCTTGGCTGAAGGCACAGGCTCGATTGCATCCTTCGCCAATAGGACAACAATCTCCTCGTGCAAGACAGATGCATCTCGGACTGCCCCCGAAGTCTCGAGAACGCCGCTGAACTTGGGGGGTCGCCTGGTGAACTGAATCGCGTAGCCGAGTTGAACCATCTGAATGAGCCAGCGGGACGGGTTGGGTAGCGCAAGCCACGCTCCCAAACTCCGTACGATTGGTACTAAAGGGACAGTTGACATACCCGCAGTGGTGCAGCGATGGAGAGTTGTGCTGGGTGGCCCAGAATGCATCGCATTCTGAGTCATCACAGCAAAACTCCCGTGTCCCCAGAGGGACTGGCCAGAGGCATGTGGAGAGGCGTTGCGCCTCCGAACTGCAATCTCATGGCCACTGGCGATAGGGGGCATCGTGGATGAGGATGCGGTGCGTCGCTCACTGTCAGCCCACGAGCCTTGCAACCCCGAGGGAAAAGGAAACTGCTTTTTCTTTGACAATGTGGACGCTGACAAACTCCTGGACCACCAGAGTGGACATCGCCTTCCCGGGGGACTGCACTGTGACTTTCGTCGCCCGGAGGGCAAAGTCAGTCGTCGTGCGCAGCTCCTGCATCAACCTCGGGTCAGTACTACCCTCGTGCATTTGTTTGAATGCCTTAGCTTGATGTACCTGCAGTATCGCCATGGCATGCAGGGCAGACGCAGCTTGGCCCGCAGCACTGTAAGCTTTGGCAGCGAGAGCCGTCGACAGCTTACAGGCTTTGGACGGGAGACGCAGACGATTCCTCCAAGTGGCTGCATTTTGCGGGCACAAGTGCACCACAACCGCTCTCTCCATCTGGGGAATGTCCACGTACCCCCTGGCTGCCCCGCCATCGAGGGTAGTGAGGACGGAAGAGGGAGACGAGCGGCTTCTGGCCGTAAAAGGGTCTGTCCACGACTTTATCACCTCTTCATGCACCTTCAGGAAGAAAGGAACCGGAGCTCCGAGAAACCAATCATCCAGCCACAAGCGCTCAGGGCTGGGCGGTGTAGTCACCTCCAGCCTGTTGCTCACAGCTGCCCAGGCAAGCATGGCCGACAGCTCTGGGTCCAAATCCCCCGATGCTGCAATCGACATCTGACCCTCCGGCGGCGCACCGAATGACACGCTGGGACCGCCGTGAGACGGCCCAGCAGAATCACTAGGCAGCCGTGCACGACATGCGCTGCGAGAGGAGTTAGCAGTCCATGGGGCGTGGCCCAGCGGAGAAGTTCTGACTGTAACCCTCAAACCTTCCAGAGCACTAACTGGCGATACCCTGCTCGTGGCAGAGAAACCGGGATGGGTAGTGGCAGAGGGGTCTGCTCCACTCCCCTTGAGGAGGGAGAGACGTGATTGCAGTGATGCCATAGTCATACGCCCACAATAGACACATGGCTCATCCACAAGTGCCGCTTCAGCGTGTTGAAGGCCCAGACACTGAAGACAGCGATCGTGGCCGTCGACAGAGGACAGGAAACGACTGCATCCAGAAGGACACAGACAAAATGGCATCTTGAAAAAGACACGAATCGTCAGTGATTTGCTCTTTTAGATGAAACTGCTCTTTTAGCTGAAGCGCTTGGGGGAATCGCTGCTGACAGGGACACCGCTGTAACGCGCCATAACACCAACCAGGAACAGCCTCTCGAACACAAAGATGAAAGCTTTGCAGTGAGTATTTCATTCGCCTATTATCTCCTTGTACACGGGGAGTGGCTCAGCATGCAAAATCCACTAGCCAATTTTTATTGGCGTTTTCTCTTTAACTCAGAGATGATTGGGCTCCCAAGTTAGACCCCTAATGTCGTCATGACATAACTCGTACTGACCGACAGATAGGGAACAATGGAGTGTGTGAGAGAGCACGAACAGTAAGTTGCTGGCTGCAGTTCACTTAACGGCCACCAGTGTCACTAAAAACAAGTTTCTGAATTCTACATAGAGACCCTTTAACAGCTAAATAAAGCATTGAGCATTTTTAGGAGTTAATCTTCATTGTTGACAGTGAAATCATGTACCTGTATGATGGATCCCAGTGATGTAGTGTATATGGAGAAGAGGAAGGGTCCGAGAACTGATCCCTGAGGAACCCCAACGACCAGTTGATGTGCTTTGGATACCTTCCCTCCCCAGGCCACCCTGAAAGACCTACCTGTGAGATAGGATTCAAACCAGTGAAGTGGAATCCCTGTGATGCCCAGTGATTAGAGGGTGGACAGGAGGATCTGATGATTCACAGTGTCAAAAGCAGCAGATAGATCCAGCTGAATGAGAACTGATGATTTGGAATCAGCTTTCGCAATCCGCAAGGCTTCAGTGACTGACAGTAATGCAGTCTCAGTTGATTGGCCACTTCTGAAACCTGACTGGTTAACATCCAGTTGGTTATTCTGTGAAAGAAATAATGATAGCTGGTTGAAAACAACTTGTTCAAGTGTTTTCGTTATGAATGGAAGGAGAGAGACAGGTCTGTAGCTATCTACAAGTGAAGTGTTTAATGTAGGTTTTTTGAGCAGTGGGGTTACCCGAGCATGCTTGAATGCAGTGGGGATAATGCCTGTGAGAAGAGATGCATTGATGATATGTGTGAGTGCAAGTAAGAGTGTAGGATAGATTGCTTAGAGAAGGTATGAAGGGCTTGGGTCTAGAGGGCAGGTTGTAGGAAGGCTGGAGAGAAGTTTTGATACTTCTGCCTCAGTGAGGGAACAGAAGGAGGAGAGGGGAGTTTTAGCAGTGGATGTGGTTGGTTTGAGTTCCTGTGTGTGTGGAGCTGAGAACTTACTGCTGATGGTTTTAGATTTGTTTGTGAAGAATGTGACAAAATCATCTGCTGTTAAAGAGGAGATGGGAGGTGGTGGAGGGGGACAGAGGAGAGAATTTAATGTTTTGAAGAGAGCTGAAGCGCTGTTGATCTTGTTGTGGAAATATGAAGATTTGACAGTAAAGACTTCAGCAGAGAAAGATGAAAGCAAAGACTGATGAATACTCAGGTCTGACGGATCTTTCGATTCACGCCATTTTCTCTCTGCTGCCCTAAGTTTGGACCTGATGTTCACCAAGAACATCAGACAGCCAGGGGTTAGAAGGGGTAGCACGTGCTGCATAAAAAGTGGAGCATAAAGATGGGAGGGTGAAAGCGAGCGTAGGTTTCGGCTAAAAGTAACTGGTAGAGGGGTTGGTGGCACACAGGTAGCATGATGTAGGTTAAATGTTATAAAGAAATGATCAGAGATTTGTATGGGGTTTTACCAAAATGTTGTCTGCTATACAATTGTGTGTGTAAGTTAAGTCAAGCTGGTTACCTGATTTTTGAGTGCTTGTGGTGGTAAGTTGTTTGAAATCAAATGAAGATAGGAGTAAATGGAAATATGCAGCATATTGCTTCTCCAGATGGATGTTGAAGTTGCTAAAGACTACAACTGGACTGCCATCCTCAGGGAATGAGGACAGCAGCCCATCCAGATCCTCGATAAAGGTGCCCAGTTGACTAGGAGGGCAATACATTACTACAACATGAGTTTTATAGGAGCTGTGACCATAATAGCATCAGAGTCAAATGAGTTATTATTGCATAGGGAAATTGAGTTAAGTATTTCCAATTGTTAGAAATGAGAAGACCAGTACCAGGGCTGAACGCTCGCACAGATAACAAATAAATACACAATTCTCGACTCTGGAATAAAACAGCTATGCAAGCCTTCACAATTAGCACACCAAAAGCTTATAGCAGGTGAACGGCTCAAATCAAAACTACTGTGGGACAGTTCACCACTTAAGTGCAGTAAACGAGCAATACAAACTTCAAAAGCTTCTTAGCTGACGCCTTTCATTCTAATTACAAATAAGTGCAATCAAAATACAAATTATAACGAAAGAAGAAAAATAGAAATAGATAGTAAATGAAATAATCCTTCCTAGCAGCAAATAAAAATCTAAACAACAGAAATAGAAACAAAGTATTAGGAAAACATTTAAGCGCTACCGCCTTCTCTGCTGACTAATCGCTTCTCCATTTTCAACATTTACTAATACATTATTAATATCAAGTTGTATCTGTTAATATCAGTTAATGGATCTGAGCTAACAAGAACTAACAATGAATAGTTGTACTTTTATTAACTAACATTTACAAAGATAAAGAAATACTGTAAGAAATATATTGCTTATTGTTAGTTAATAGTTAATACATCAAATAGTGTTAACTAATGGGACCTTATTGTAATTTTTTTCCCAATATATGTAACAGCAAAATTGGAAGGTAACAAATAAAAATATCAAACCATTGTTTTTGCCAACAGCTATTGCAAGTAATGGCTTCTGTAAATTTACATTATTATATAATTTATAACACGACAACTTTCCCCAACCAAATGTTTATGAAAAACAAACTTGTCCTGAGAAAATTGTTTAACAGAATTTACTATTATTTTATTTAATTTTTTAGCAAGAAAGAGCAAAAATATTATATATA
>NW_015657838.1:1461121-1475516 GCF_001515625.1 Sinocyclocheilus rhinocerous | reverse complement strand
ATATATAGTTCACCCCAAAATGAAAACTGTATCATCATTTACTCACTTCCGTTCCAACATAAAATATGATATTTTTAATAATGCTGTTAACCAAACAGTTTCTGGTCCCCTTTTATTCCAAAGTGTTTTCCCCCATGCTATGGAAGTCAGTGGGGACCAGCAACTGTTGGTTACCAGCATTATTCAAAATATCCTTTATGTTTAATATAAATAAACTTATACAGGTTTGAAACAACTTGACAGTGAGTCAATGATGACACCGTTTTTAAGCTTTTTATTATAGCACACTCTAGTATGTGATCAGAAATAATAGCATTAATAAACAAAACTTGCAATTATACATCTGCAGTGGATCATACCGGAGCATGTAAGTGTCAGGCAATCCCATCCCTCCTCAAATTTCAAATGAGCTTTCAATCAATGATTAAGCTACCACACAGAATTAATCTGAACTAAAAGCTCTATTAATTTGTTAACATTTACCTCTGGCATGATGGAGTCTGTGTAGGTGCACATAATTTACAACATGAATCTGATATACTGACATTCCTTCATCAGAGCAAACTCTTAAGCAGGCACTACATTTCGAGGCTTTCTTGGTAATTGCTAGCCATGGGGGAGCAATAACGAAAAGATTTATTGATTCAGTGACAGATGCTTGGAAAAGGAGCAAGGGTGTTAAACAAGGCAGTAGTTAAAGTGCTCACCACAAAAATGACAGCAGGGACGGATTATGACACAGCGGTGCCCTGGGCACGGACCGATTAAAGGCCCCCTCGGTTGAAATTTTGTTCCTTTTTATTCTAAATTTTTCCAAACTTGTTAACTATATCATAAAATATCACAATTCTCAGATATAAGTAAATACATTTTGCACCTTATAGATCATGTTAGTTTATCTATAATGGGCTATGGGAAAAGTAGCCTAATATTAGAGTAATCTATTAACTAGCCTATGCATAAAACCCGTCTTTTAATTGTACTAGATATGGGTGTCATGTCATAGAATATTTTTAATATGACTGACTTTGTATTTAAGGTAAATTTAATAAAAACATTGTAAGTTACTAATTATAACACTTTCATTGTACATAAAGAGAGCAAAGAATATTTGCATTATCAAAGAATATTAACTTCAGTCTAGACAGAGTTCAAGCACTCTCAACAACTCCCATTATAATCACTGAAGCTGTTTATACTGTGAAATGAATATCTTACTTACATCGTACACACATCTGCACTTTGTTTATAATGAGAGAATTCGCCAGAGAGCAGCATTCAGTCAGCGGGCGCGCGCACTGAACACAGGCTTTTCAGCGATGACTCATCTGAATGCCTCTGATTGGCCATTGCATTCATAAGCTCAACAGAATCCTGTGTGATTGGTTATAATGCGCAGCACTGTAAAAACGCGTCTGGCTCAGCGCCAGCCAAAGCACGAATGCAGATTTGAATTTGGCAGCTGATGCTGTGCCGCACTGAACGTTCTAATCGTATCAAATATATAAAAATATATTATTCAGCCATTTTTGGTCTTTTGGAAGCTGCATTCAAAATCCACTTTGCTTAAAATCCTGAGGGGGCACGGTTTAAATCGCGTTCTTGGAAGAGCAGTATTTCGGCTGGGCCCCCCTCTGATCTAGTGCCCTGGGCACGTGCCCGGTAGGCCCGTGCGTTAATCCGTTCCTGCATGACAGGTATCATTTTATGGAAGCTGCTAATGATTTTTGCAGCTAAAAAGATTAATCCGTCTTTCACTCATGTCGCATCTAGTTAATGAAAAAAAAAAAAAAACTGTCACAACCCTCATTCCCAAGGAAAATGAGGGCCTGTTAATTGAATGTTAATGAGATGCTGTTTAAGAAATGTAGCACTGGCTACATATCAATATCTAATTAATCACGGCATGTCTGCCACCCGACACCTGCTCAGCTGTATCAGTCCGCTGGGCCGGTATATGTGAGACCGACAGCACTGCTGCACAAACATGTACATTAAAAACACTCCCTGTAATACTTATACTGTAATAAGTTCACCAACAGCCATTTAATTACATGGAAACAAAGAAATCAAACTGATGATGATTAAAATATAATATAAAAAATTATACTACTATTATTACTAATAATAATATAATGCATATAAATAAAATATTTAAAAAAAGACATTATTTACATGGAAACAATGCAAACTTCTTTAGAATAATAATAATCAAACAAAATATTTAAATATAATATAATTAAAATATAATTAATTTTAATAATGATAGTCATTTATCATTGTGTCAAATGTGTATGTATGTATGTATGTATGTATGTGTATATATATATATATATATATATATGCCATTTAATTACATGGAACAAAGAAATCCAACTTGCTTATAATACTATGATAATAGTAATAATTATAATAAATTAATACAATTATGAAAAATAAAGCAGTGTATAATTATAATAATAATAAATTAAATATTAGTAGTAGTAGCACTGTAAACAAGGTTGCTGACATTATATTTCTGCATAATTAAATGGCTTTTTAGATTTCCATTCCAGTGGTGATATTATTATTTCCCTGCCCATATGTCTATGATGTAGTGTATATTCTACATGCACATACGGAGATACACTGAACTCTTCCATCCCTCCACAGCTTTTCCAGCAGTGGGTTGGATTATTTGTTTATTTCCCACATTGCGGGCTGTCCGTCACCCTGATAAGGCTGTTGGCATTCGGGAGTTTCTATGCCACTTACATTAACCTGAGCTGAACAGGATGATCCCAAACAATAAACACCACTGAGTGCATGCATTACTTGTCAGGCTCTAGGATAGATAGAGGACTCAGATGCAGAGTAGTGAGAAAGGAGACACTTTATTCTCGCCACAAAACACAAAATAACATACACAATAGTTAATTGTTGCTCAGGTGAGCGGAGATTCCAGAGCTGGCCGGCAGATACTGCGGACCACTCGAGCTGCCGATCTGAATCTTCAGATCCGAGTCCTCTCAAAACCTGAATAAATAATAATAATTAATTCCCTTATACAATTAACTAATCAAAGTCATTACACTGGAGACACACCAACAGTATACATTTTGGATATCTCTTATCTGACCCATCCATTTCATTGGTCTCTGCTAACAAGCTTAGATTAGGGAGACTTTTAAAAAAGTGGACTGTTGGTGTCAGTGGCAGAATTAGGCATGGACAACATGGGCAAAAGTTGAATTCGTAATCAAGTTTTTACCGCTCATTTGCACAGCACATCATCATGCTATGGCGTGGGTCAATTAACCTGGTCAGGTCTCGGTGTGTGCACCCGGAGAATACTGTCTCTCTAAGACACATAGGCGGAGGGTGAACCACCTCAAGGTTAAAGCTAAAAGTAGCTTTATGTTTAGCCTAATAACTACACACATCACAAACAAGTCTGCAAGTAGCAGATATGGGTGTCGTGTCATAAAATATTTTTAATACTGCTGAATTTGTATTCAAGCTGATCACAATTTAATAAAAACAGTAAGTTATGCTTTAATTTCTATTGTTATTCAAACAGCGAATAAATTATATACAGAAATCGAACAAAGAACATTTACACTATGTAGAACATTATCACTGACTTAAGTCTAGGGCGAGTTTAAGCACTCTCAAAAAAAACCTCATTATAATCAATTAAGCTGCTACACTGTGAAATTAATCTCTTACTTGCATAGTATGTACATCTGCACTTGTTGTTTATTATGAGAGAATTTGCGAGAGAATTCAGTCAGCGAGCGCGTGCACTGAACAAAACAGGCGTTTCAGCGATGACTCATCTGAACGCCTCTGATTGGCTATTGCATTCATAAGCTCAACAGAATTTTTTGTGATTGGTCATAATGCGTGCGCACCGCTGTAAAAAAAAAAAAAAAATTTCATTTCATTTTCACTTTATTCACTTTATTTCATTTTCACTTAAGTCAGTTTCACTAAGGTGACTTAATTAGGAAGCGTGGGAGGGTAAGCCATCAGAAGTCCAAATTAGGAAAAAATAAGAGGGGAAATGTACAAAGATAAAAGGTAGCCTATCTATGCAGCTATCACTCATCTCACTAATATATCACTAGCTTGGTTACCATTACAGATTTGGCCAAAACCTTTGCAATATTCTACAAATTTTGATAATAAACGATTGCGAAATGACGCTCTTTCCATTTACCGATGTTATGTGACTAAGATGTAATTTTTTCCTTTCGCGATAAGTTATGACAACTGATTTTGGTAGGTTTAAGTATATCACAGCCACTGCAATAGCCATTATTTTGAATCGAAGGAGACGCAGACATGTATCTTTAGTGAAGCAGCATGGAGAACCGCTTCTGAAATGTGCCACAGCACGGATGGTATAAACACAAGCATTGACTAGAGTGAATACAATAAGCTCCGGTGGCCGTGTCGGAGCCGTAATGTGCCACAGATGTGTGCAGTGTAAATAAGGGTTTAATCAAGCATTAATGCAAGGGAAGCACTTTATACTTGAAAACGGCCACTAATAAGGTGTTTTTGGAGGTTATAATACATTAAAGAATGATCATGTGAATTTTATGTATGCCAGGTGACCTGTAAATGTGAGGGGAAAAAAATAAAAAAACAACAACATTCCATTGCAATTTTGTGAAATATTCCTTTTTTGAATTTACTGAAAAAACACCTTGTGAGCGTAAAAAATGTTACGATATATGGGAGTTTTTTTTACGAAATTGATGTATTCCCATTGGGTGCATTTTCAATTTTCAATTTCAATTTGCAAAATTTGAAGAGTAATGTAAATGCAGCTTTTTATGCTATGCAATTACACATAAGGCAACAGCATTCCTTTGTCTGATCAACTATAGCTTACATAACCAGACAGTAAAATGTTATTTTGTAATATAATGTATTATTTTTTAAACAAACATAACATCACTGACTTTATTAATGTACAGTTGTGCATTTTTTTATTTATTTGTCTGAATTTGTAATATATATATATATATACTGAAAATATACATTGTGAACAGTCCAATCTCATTCAAATTAGACAATCTGAAATTTATTGCAAGAGAACCATTGACATTTGACATAATTTACATTATGGTTGCTCTTAGGGGAGAAAATGTAATGGTATTCGCAAAAAGCAAACAAAAATCCGAACACATAGCATACAAAAGAACAGAATTAGAATCTATAAAAATTGAACATATGCCTAAACAGAATTTTGAGTCATTCACAATCGAATAATTTGGATTTGGTTGTGTTTCCACAGGAAATGTAATGGACTGGTTTTCAATCAAAATTTTAAACCAGAAAAACTAATTATTGTTGACAGGCCGCAGTGGACAGTAATACAACAAAACAGTGGATCTGAAACATTATTTGGGTGGGTGACTGTGCAACTGATTCAATATGTCAGTCCTGTGAACTGTTGCTTCCATTGTCACAGACCTGTGAATATCTCCAGACTCATCCGGCACAGGTGCACACCTAAATTGAAGGTGACAGAGGAGCTTGACCTCTGAGGATAAGACTCTCTACTTCAGACAAAAATAACTAAATCAATTTCATCATAATGTTTCATCACAGTTCTCAAATGAATAAATGTTCATCTAGATGGATGAGGCAAGTGCTAGATTATAGTAATGACAAATGTGTGCTAATATGTGAATGATATCATATGAATCCGCCAACATTTTGCCAGATCATAAAATACTGACGAATAAGAGTGTTGAAATTAACTTGCATTTTTCATTTTAGATCTCATATCTGAACAGGAGTCAATGTTTTTTACTTAAATGATTTTAGCAAATGGCTGCAATATAACAAAGAGTGAAAAATTTAAGGGGGTCTGAATACTTTCCGTACCCACTGTATATATATATATAAATAAATAAATAAAAAATGGATGTTTCTAAGTTTTCTTTGTCTCAACAGTGACAATACAGGTTATGCTCATTGGTTCACCCCACCAATTAAATAAATCTGGTAAATGTTATTCATAATCATAAATGTGGATGGCTCTACTCTGGAGATTCAAATAAAATAAAATAAAAATCCTGGGGTGATACATTTGATCCTCATGTCCAGAATAATGTAAAAAAAAAATTGAATCTAAGAATATTAATATTTTATATATTGATATTAATATTAAAATGTGTTTAATTCTGTGGGGAAAAAAATCTATATGAATTTATTTTCATGAAATTATATACTGTAGTATAATTTTGCCAAGAGGTATGAGATATATGTTAGTAAAAGATTTAAAAAGCCTCAATAACTTTATATTACAGTATTTAGACATTTTTAAGCACCTAACCCGACTCCTATACCTAACCATTTGTCAATATAAAACACAGGATATAACAGGCCAATACAACTACAGTCACAATATATAAAAAATTACAAATATTCCAAACGATTGCTTTGTGTGAGAAACCCAAAAGCAATCACTGTCTCCATCTCCTGTAGCGCTCAAATCACAAACACATTCAAAAATTGCTACCTGAAGAAGCGTTACGTCAGCTTTCATTGTAAAATGCCATTGCCTCATGACTTGTGAGACAGAAATCATGCTGAAGTTCAGATTTATCTGTTGAGTGAGATATGAGTGCATTAATGGAACGAGATCATTTTCAGCAATTAAAACCTTAAGTACTTCACACATAGATATAAATGGCTATAGAAGACTTTGATATATATAAAAATCTATTTTACTTTTACAAATGCACGGAAATAATTAAATGCATCTCAATCTGACGCATAAGGCGAGCAATTCCTAGTTCATCGATATAGCAACGCCTAGGCATACCTTCAATGTCTTAACATTAAAGCTAAAAGTGCTTGACCATGAATTGGTTGTGCATTTAAAGTCTACATTTTATCGATTCACGCATTTCCTGGCAATTAAACCCACGACTTTGGGCATAACTAGTGCCATGCTCCACTGTTTGAGCTCTGTATTCACACTGTGAGTGAATGAATCTGTATGTTTTCAACAGTTTGGAAATGTTTGCAAATTACGACCCTCTGACATGAGAAGTCTGCTGTCAAAGAGTTTGAGCCAGTCACAAAAGTTCTGAAGGAGCTGATGCAATGATTTAGTGGATTATTACATTAGTTGACAGATTACTGGAACGATTACTGATTCTCTTGCTGTTTTTCTGAGGGTGACAATGGTTTAATCTTATGTGTGGATGGTACTGTAGCAAAAGGCCTTTAGATAAAAGATGGAAAGCCATTGCATGTGTGAATAACATATGTCGTATACTAACCACAAAAGCTAATCTGGCAAAAGCTCATTTACTGCAATTTAACAGGTTTCATGTGTGGAAATGGGTGATTGTGTTAACACATCTTAGGGGGCAAAAAGATCTGAAAATGATCAGATATTATTTTCATTCTCAAGAGCAAAATTTGACTCTACATGCATTTCATAAAGGAGCAGATGAATAGAAAGAGACAGGGAGAGTTAAGACAGTTAAATGAGTACAGTTACTGTAATTGCACCATTATAACCACAACATCACAACAGCATAATTTTCCCTGTCTGATAACAGCCATGCATAATTCATACCGGACAGAACAGGTCCCCACTGAATTTACAATCAGACACTTTATCATCTTAACTGAGCGCTTTACCAAACAAGAGCTGGCCAGAGATGAGGACCTCCTCACCTTTTCTCCAGGCCCAAATGAACAGAACGAATGAGACAGAGCGTGGAGAAGTGACATCATGAAAGGTCACCTGTCAGTTTGGACTGTGTGGATGAAAGGGGACCCCTGCATAATGAGAATCACGGCTGCTTCAACAACACCCACCCCAATCCTCTGAGCGCTAAATGAGAGGAGAGTGGGAAATGTCAGATTTGTTCCACTGTGCGAGTTACTCTCAAGTGGAATGCCCCATTATGAATTTTAACGAGTCCCATAAGTCATTAATAATTTCACTTATCAAACTGGATGACCACATTAACTCTACAGTATTTAAAGGCTTTCGTTTCTGACCAGCAGAGCAAAGATAATGCGCAAACCACACAAAAAGAAAATGCACATTTTGGCTTTGTTGTCTCAGATTCTCTGTGACAGTCTATTTTATTTCATGCATAATTGCAATTCAGTATTCAAAAGAAAGAGAGTACATTATATTTTATTATTATTATTATTCAGCCAAGCTTTATACTTTGATTTTGATGGAACTTATGTCATTCTGTTTACTATGCTTTCTGGTTTATACAAGCAATGCAGTTCTGATGAAAGATCATAAGAAACATTTAAATTTTGTGGAGTGTGTGCGTGCGCGCGCGCGCGTGTGTGTGTGTGTGTGTGTGTGTGTGTGTGTGTGTGTGTTTGTGAATTTTCGGTCAGATCCAGTATCTCATATAAACTGCCAGAGATTCAGAGAGAGATTACATCTGAGAATGTTCAGACTATGATGCTGCCATTTCCATGGAAATGGCAGGAAAAGGCTGGTCGCCAAGACTAGAATAGAGAACCACTGTTTTACAGCAGGGATTTCAAACCTTTTTTTTTCATCGGAACCTGTTTATCATAAAATATATACAACCTGAGATTTTAAATTAACATTGTAATAATCAAACAACACATTAGCATATTCACAGTTCTATGATTTTTTTTCTCTTTTCTAATGGTCACAAGATATGTGGATGCAGTTGTTGGTATTTAAAAAAAAAATGTTTTCATTTAGCATTTTTAGGATTTAATTATTAGCTTTTTATGAACTCCCTGTTCCTTCACGAACCCCCATTTGTCAAACCCAGTTTTAGAGGCAATACCTTTCTGTACCATGCTGCTGATTGTTGTCTGTTGGCCCAAAGAAAAATGACACACTGAGTCTTGACACGAAGGTTCAGTTAAATAAAAAAAAAAAGTAATTTTTATTATGAACTAATACAATTTGCACAGAACTTCCAACACCCTAATGTAAAAATAACTTTGGTTAACCTAATTTTAAAGGTTAATGATTAATTATAGCAGGACAGTGGGAAAGTAAGTTACTCTTGAAATTACTTACTGCTTATTCATAACATGACTGTCAGAGGGTCAGTCATATTCACCCATAGGCCCATTTTCATTCTAGAGACATTTTATTGTAATTCACAGGTGTGATTTCACAAGTATTTTTCCACATGATTTCCTTTGTGTGAGGGATAGCTATTTTTCTCTGAGTTCACTTTCTGTGCTGTCACTCCAACAAACACTTTTAATCAGTGTATACTTCAGGAAGAGTATTTCCTGACATCTACTTTTATCACCAAAATCAAATAAAGAACATCAGTGTTTACTGCAGTGTCACATATCTTTAATAAATATGCTCATCAACAGCTACTGGTGGAAAAAATAACATCCTTTAACCCATCCTGTATAATTTTTTGTTCACATATCTCACATAAGATGTCAGTTTTATTGGAAATGTATTGTTATTAAGCTCTATCATTATGGAACAAAAGGACTTCATTTCTGATTTTCAGTCCTTCATGGATTTGGTTTACTACATATCACTTTCTGATAATAATGGTACAAAACCAATTATTTCCAGTGAATCAGACACTATCAACAATTTCATAATGTAAACCCTGTTATTGTAGAGTCACATACTGTATGCATTCTTCCCCCTGAGGTCCAGTTAAAAAGTTTGTTTTGCATGAAAAATCTGTCATAATCTAGTTAATTAGCTGACTGAGACAAGCACCGCAGAACATCTCAAAGGAATAAGCTGGAGATGTATGTGAACAGTGTGATTTTCAGTCAAATGTACTCATAAAGTCATAAAGATTTTAACTGATATCATTCTTATGTGGGCTGTAATAAAGTGTTCATCTTATAAAGCTTTTTATCTGCTATTATTCTTTACAGAAATGTTTAAATTGCCAGCAACATTAAAAACTGCAGAAACTGCAAAAGAGAAAAGCCTTATTACAACTAATAACATTAGTGTAAGTGAACAGAATTGTTTCTAAGGTTTCTGCAATGCATTCACTATGGTATTGTGAACTCTGTAGTTATATAATCTACAGACTTGAATCAGTATGTAAATGAAATAACAAAAAGATTGCAACATTAATTTATAAACGTATAAGTCTGGTCCTGGACTTAAACAGTAAGCTATTTTATCATATACATAAAAAATTGTATTGTGTATTAACTGTGGCAATTTTACATTATTTTATTGTTCAAATTAATTTTAGTGAGCTAAAATGTGACACACAAACTGTAAAGGACAGGCTGAAATGCTCAGTCATCATCAGCCATTTGATTGTAATGTCGGGATTCTTTGAAAGGATGTGCAGAGCTGTAGGTGCTACACACAATCAGAAACCGCACAAGATCTGACTTTTACATAATTATTGTATAGTTTTCCCCATTTGTTCTGATATCAGGAATATTAGTACCTTCCTTCTTCCTCTGCATTACCTTTCTGTGACTTGACAGTCCAACTTTTTGAACACATTTTTCTTTCTTCACATACTATATAGCAGGACAGTATACGATTTCAGATGCAGCCTTTGTGTTTCAATGTCTCACATCAGGAAGCTTAATTGATTGTAATTGTAAAGCCATTTTTGCGACTTAGTTTCAGTAAATGCTCTTTCGCACTTTTGAGAAAGTCTTGAAAGTTACAATGTTTTCCTAATACAATAAAGTATTTTATCTCGAAGGATCAAGGACAATTTTATTCCTTATGATATAACCCCTTTAAAGAAAACATTAAAAGATGGCATCTCATATTTCACATTCAGCATGTACCAGCTCAAGGGAGATTTACGTCAGCTGTGGAGAAAAAGATAAAAAAATGTGAGGAGGACTAGAGATGCTTTTACAACCCTTCTCCAAAAAACCCTGTACAGTCACACTCCCCCTCTTAAAGTATTTTATTCACTCTTGGGTTTTACCTAGATTGTTCCACAACACAGTTTTAACCTTTTAAATATTTGACTGGGCAGTGTGAAAACCTAGACAATATTCACTTTCTGAAGGACTCAGATTCACTCATATGCTCTTTTCTTCTATTACTTTGGAGTTTTATATTGGTGGTCAAACTTATTGAAGCACTTTTAAATCTAAATAAATAGATTTTAACAGTGTTTTTTTTTTATGTCAGTAGCAGGGTTAAATGAGTATGGTAAATATATGTGACTGTTGTCCATAATGGAGGTCTCAAACATGAAATGCAGAAACACTTCACTGTACATCATAATTAATGAAAATACTACCAAATAGTTCTGATAGTTGGGAAATGCTGGCATAATTGTTAGAGAAATTGGTGATGTAAGTAGTTGTTTATACCACTGCATGGTAATTGGCAGTATTGAATGAAAGTGCTGCTTTGTTTTAGAAGTCCATTTAAAGTGTTGTTTGTTCTGTTACAGGTGCTTTCTTCCAGTTTGTGATGAAATTTTACTAATCGAATGCAGCTGCTGCATTGGATGTGTTATAAATGATTTCTGTCAGGTTGACAAGTAACTGAGAGAGATGTGCCAGGTTGTAAACGGCATTGTTTCTTTGATTTTGATTTCTTCATTTTTTTATGACAACTGACATTCTTCGCTGCTTGTGTTTCAAATATATCCACTGTCTTGACCGCAAAACCTTTATCTCAGAGATATTCCCACACACTTTGTTCTTTGAACATGACAAATGAAATCCATGCGTTTTGGATGAACATGCATTTTCTTTTGAATCCATTTCCTTTTGTAAACTAACAACATTTTATTGATATCTGTGGGAAGTTTCTAGTGCATTTCACAATAATGATAAGCAGTGTTGATACTGATAACCATTAATTAATATTTTGAAGCTGATAACCAGTATATTATGTGGTAAGTCTAAATCTAGATGTATCTACATTTTGTGATAGGCTATTGATAACAAAAACAAAAAACTTTTTATTTTAAAACAATAAAGAAAGAGACTTGCTTTCCCATAATCATTAACCAAATGACGCTCATGGAATTAAAAATAAATAAATAAATAAAAAAGATTACTTTCTTGTATAAAACTTGTACCTTGTAATATATTTAGTGTCATAGGTGTTTAAAATATTCAGTGCATTTATATACACTGCATTGCACTTAATTTAAACCTGTCAAAAGATAACAATAAGGAATGTAAACAAGTCTCAAACTCACTGTAAACATAGAACTATGACTTTTAAGTGTAAAAAATTAAGATACAAAATGATTCTGTGCCACTGATTGGTTTTCCATAAGTTTATATTTTTTTCCCCATATTATTATTAAGTGGAACCTGCTGTACTCAGTCACATATGCCCACTGTGTTGCAATAGTTTGTCATAAAACTTTTTCCATTTCAAACTTAATCTCATTGTTTAGTGTAGACAGCAGCCTGGTGTAAACAGAAGCCTCAGGATATTGTCTTGTGGTGACTCGGGATATTACCCAGCCTCGTTGCCATCCTGAAGATATCTGATATAGGCCTAGTTTATCTTTGACAGTTGATCTTACATTTTGGTATGTGTACCAGCTGTAGTAGGTCCAGTGTTCCAGTTGGAAATTGAAATACTACAAATCTTTTTAAAAATATAAATATTACTTTAAATGACAGTTTTATATATTTACCATGGCATCTGTTTGCGTCAAACCATTAGACTAATGCATAGATCTCGAGTCTTTGCTGGCCATGTGGGGTAGGTTATTGATTTCCACTAATGCTTCCTAGTCTTATTAGTGTTAATTTAAAGTAAAACTATTAAAAAGAGTTTTTTTTTTTTAATAAAGCTGAAATAAATAAATAAATAAAAATCTTGGATTAAAAAAAATAATAATAATTTGAATGTTGCATTGGCACCTAACTGAAATATGTAAGTTTAAGCTGAAGTAGTAAAAAACTGGAAATAAATAAAAGCTGAAACTGAATTAAACATAACAAAACAAACTAATAACATTTTTTTTTAAATAAGTACAAATAAAAATATATAAAACCATTTAAAATATTGACAAAAACATAATATGTATAATGCTAAAACAACACTGTTCCATCTTCAAAAAGTTTTTACCTTCATATTACAGTGCTGTACAATAGTTTTCACTGAAATATTGTTCTTTTAACATCATGGTAAATGCTTGTTTTAGACATGTTAGCTGGCCTTTGTTGCATTAAAATGCAAAATCAGTAATTTACCTAATTTCAGTCTTGTTTGCATTGAATTAAATCAAAATTACTTGTATAATAGTTGTATTATAAAAAAATAAAATAAAAAAAATAATAATAATAGATGATTAATAAGATGTTTAAAGTAAAGAAAACGTTTCAAATAAAAGTCCATAATCACTACATGGACATTTTTATGGAGATGTGTATGCATGCATTTGGCAGTTATCCAGTTATCCAAAATGAAAAAGTGTCCGAAAATAAAAAGTGGTTTACTGGTATACATTTTATCAGTTCATGCTTTCCCTGGGAATAAAACCAATGGCCTTGATGTTGCCACAGGAACTTTTCATTTGCATTTTGGAGCTAGTCAAAATGGTTCATCATGTTGGTGTGATTTGATTAGGTGTTGTGCAAGAACATCTGTTCTTGATGTAGAGTATCAGACATTACTTGGACTGCAGTTTTTTGAGACTGGAATCACAAAATCCAAGAATGTTATTGATAGATTATAATTATTGCATCATATTTCAGCTTTGGTCTGCGATACCTACAAGAGCAGAAAAGCATCCTGCATTCATTTACCTCTCAAAACCAAAATCAAAATCAAGTGCCTTATTTTCCATGAATTTAATACACTGTAAAATCGAATTAGTTGGGCTTACTTAAAAAAAGCATGCAGTAGTAGCACAACAAAAAGAGCAAATAAAATGGTTATTGTTAATATTAATGAAAATAAATGAAATTGAATTGTTACCATTGTTGTGGTTCACGTGCTGAATGTTTAAGTCTGTGTGTGACTTCAGCATATTACCACACACTATTTTAGGATTATATTAACCCAAGGAACCCATGAAACTTGATAAAGTTCATTAATAAAGACACACAATAAATGTACTAATGCTTTAATTAGAAGGTAGGTCATTTTCTAAAAGAAACCTATTTATTACTTTTCTTCCTTTCAAATCAATTAACTCTGACTTCATAATGCATTACTGCATTAATAGAAAGATAATTATAGTAACGTAAACCAAGTTCAAAGTGCCCAACCAAAGGGAACGCTAATCACTATAATGGTGAGTTAAAAAAAAACACATTTTAGGAAAATCAACATCAATTTATGAAGTTGTTAGCTTATGTGATGTTCTCTCAAATATGTCAGTTGTATTGAAAATTCAACATTCAAGATGACTTTGGGAAACGAGTGAATGCAACTAGTGAAAGATAACTGCAGACATGGAGGAAATGG
>NW_015657838.1:1460825-1461111 GCF_001515625.1 Sinocyclocheilus rhinocerous | reverse complement strand
TTAATAAAACCTAGTAAGTATAACAACTAAGTAAAGATAACTAACTAAATCTAAGTAAGGTAAACTATTGGATTTTACAGTGTAGGGAGAAACACTCTGCTCTCTTCATTAGTCAGGTGCAAGGCACCAAGAAACTAGATGGCAGTGCCACGTTGGCAGTGTTGTGTTATCTGGGACTTTAACTAGCAACCACAGGGGAAAGCTGGGTGTTTTTTATTATAATATGTCCTAGTTTCTCTCTCTCTCTCTCTCTCTCTCTCTCTCTCTCTCTCTCTCTCTCTATCTC
>NW_015657838.1:1447913-1451037 GCF_001515625.1 Sinocyclocheilus rhinocerous | reverse complement strand
TGTCCTAGTTTCTCTCTCTCTCTCTCTCTCTCTCTCTCTCTCTCTCTCTCTATCTCGTGAGCTTTTATTTTCAAATTCAGTATATTATGTTTAGCATGGCCTTGTTAGCTCCTGCTGGAAGATGCTGTAATTAAAGTTCTGAATTCTGTTGAAATACATATTTTTGCAGGCAACATATAAATCACAAAATATTGTGTGATATTATTGCAGATGTTTTAGTAGTGCTAGATGCTTTTGGAGGCTCTTTACAACAGGACTTTTTGGATATCTTCATCTGTTGAAGTTAAAGCTCAGGATAGTTGAAAGGTTTGAGACTGTGTTCTTGTGAATTCATTTGCAAATTAGTGTTTTACTGCGATTCCAGAGTGAAAAAGAAGTAGGTCTACACATCAGCATACTTTTAACTACTATTTATACAGAGAAAAAAAAAAATATAATAAAATTACATTATATATATATATATATATTAGTGCGAACTGAATGTAATGTTTGATATCTTCATCTGTTGAAGTTAAAGCTCAGGATAGTTGAAAGGTTTGAGACTGTGTTCTTGTGAATTCATTTGCAAATTAGTGTTTTACTGCGATTCCAGAGTGAAAAAGAAGTAGGTCTACACATCAGCATACTTTTAACTACTATTTATACAGAGAAAAAAAAATATATAATAAAATTACATTATATATATATATATATATTAGTGCAAACTGAATGTAATGTTTTCGTGCATTTAATTGCATGTTAATGACAATTATATGAAATGTATTGTAGTCTAAATTTGTATTAAATGCAGTTATCTGAACTTTTAGATTAAATATGGTTAAAGTGTACTGCTGAATGTAATGACAAGCATTTATGGTAAACTAAGGTTACACTTTATTTTAAGGTGTCCTTGTTACAGTGTAATTATACATTTAAGTACTGAGCAATATTAATTAACTACATGTACTTACTATATGGTTAGGGTTAGGATTAGGGTTTGGTTTAGGGTTACTTGCTTGTAGTTATGCATAATTAATTGTTATTACAATAGTAAGTACATGTAGTTAATTAATATTGCTCAGTACTTAAATGTATAATTACACTGTAACAAGGACACCTTAAAATAAAGTGTTACCTAAACTAAAATATATTGTAATGTCATTTCTATTGAAACATGTATGTCATGTATTTAAATACACATATTTAATGATACAGTTGCACACTACAGTATACACTAAATTATTAAGTTCTTTACATGTACTGTATGTTAGTCGCCACAACATCAAAATAAGTGTAATAATCCGACAAAGGATTATTAAAGCATGATTTAAAATGTAATTTAAAGTAAAACTTTTAATGTGACATTATTACAAAGCACACTTTCAAAAGTGTACTTGCATGTGTTAAGAAATAGTTACTCTCTTTAAGTAATTTCATTATATAGTAAATGTTTTTAACTATACATTTGTAGATTTGAAGCACACTATAAGTGCATATGCAATATAAGTGTATTAAGTGGTCACATGACATATACGTCGCAGGTGATTAGCTTAACCTGATTGATGCATTGAGCATCCATGAGCAAAGATGTTTCAAATTCTACACAAGTCAACCAACTGCCACTGAGATGAACGGAAATGCTAATAAATAGTTTTTTTCACATATTATAGACCTCTTTTGGTAAACCCTGTTTTGTGTAGTCTTTATCTGATCATGAATGTACAGTATCTTGTGAATGTTCCTGGTGAATTTGAGCTTGAATCTCCAAGGAATCCAGATTTATATAGGAATGCCGTCATCGTAGAGTCAGCTGATGCAAGCTTGACTCACTTGACCTGCCAGAACTAACGCTATGCTTGATTTGCTGTCAACATGTTGATCATCCTGTTTCACTTCTAAAATGCTGCACCTCATCTCTGTCTTTGAGTCATGGTTGTTACAAGCAGTCTCTGAGTTGAAATTGGGTCACATCTTCATTCTGGTTATTGACCATGTCTCAGAACAATGGATGGCCAGGGTAAAATCTCTTGGACGACTAGCTCCTTTCCCTCCAGACTACCATTTTTATGATATAATTTAGAGACAGCCTATGTGAACGCAGATGGTTTCTTTAAAATGTATGTCCTCTGGTCAGATCTGGAGAGTGCTAATCCACCTTACCATTTCCTCCTCCGCTGTCTTTTATCTTCTGATGTCCAGATGCTTTGGGAGTAGGTGCATAAATGCCAGACTGCCATGCACAATCCAGTGTTTCACATATTCTCTCAGTCTTCATCTTTTCAGGTCACTAACAAGGTGGTTAGGTGACATCCTCCAAAACTTTGATGTTTGTGATGTTTTGGCTCCAGACTGCTCATTTGATGTGCGAGTCTTTCAAGCCAGAAAAGTTCAGGGATAAAGGGAAAGGACACATTCTTAGTTTTACTTTTGGCGACGCTTTCAGCGCTGTCTGAACTCAGAATAGCTTGCTAAAGACAAGTGTTTGATGTGTTTTCTTCTCTTGAACACATGCTATCTGATCTCCTTCGGTGACATTAAATCTCCAAGCTCACTTGATGAGTTTGTGTGTGTGTGTGTGTGTGCGCGTATATGTTTTTCTACAATGCTTGAAGGGGAAAATTAAATATGAGCCTTTGGATGGTATAAACCAGGGTTCCTCAATAGGCGGCCCGCGGGCCACATCCGGCCCGTGAGAGAAAAAAGTTTGGCCCGCGCTAATTTCAAATAATGTGGCATGAAAATTCAAACACAGCATCAGAAAGCTACATAACTTACATCGTGTCTACACCAGACGCGAGCGGTGCGGCGCGACGCAATAAAATACAAGAACTCATTATAATCAGTGATGCTGTCTTGGATGCAGCGCAACACGACAGTCCCCGACAGTAATCTGCTGACTCGCTGTATTTATAACGTACTGACACAAACTCACATTAGACACTTTTAACATTGAATAAAGCACATAATCATTACCTGAGATTATCACTGTCATATGTTGTATGTTGTTCCTGCCGTGACGTCGCAGAAAATAAAAACCATTCCTAAAATTGAATCCCATGTCGCTTATTGTCACGTGTCGCTGTCGCGAGTGGTTAGGACAAAAACTACAGGGAAAAGATACTTTTTTTACCGCGTCGTGTCTGGT
>NW_015657838.1:1433858-1447866 GCF_001515625.1 Sinocyclocheilus rhinocerous | reverse complement strand
ATGTGTCGCTGTCGCGGGTGGTTAGAACAAAAACTACATGGAAAAGATACTTTTTATCGGCCGTGTCTGGTTGGGACACACGTTGTTACAGTTTGATCCCCCCAAACAAATCTAAGTATAAAAATATTAATACTGACAAATCTAATAATTGAATCTGCAATTATAGGGAAAGTGGAGAGAAGAGATCCAGTCTGGGAATGAGCAGGAACAATTGATTTGCATGGCAGACATGGAGATCCAGATTTTTTGTCTGTTCATTTGTTTTTAATATTCAACAGGCAAAGTTCTTCTGTATCTAAATGCAAAAATGTTCATAATTGTTTGAATAAAACAGACTACTGCGGATAAAATCTGAATATTCATCTTCTGACCATCTTGTGATTATTTAACAAAAGCAACAATAATATAATAATTGTAATAATAATGACAATTATATATATATATATATAGGTCAGTGGCCCTTGGCTTGGTTTTGCTGGCAGAATTTGGCCCTCGTCGAAAACTAATTGAGGAACCCTGGTATAAACAATTTTAAAATGTATAAAGCAGTTTTCATTTTCGTTTAGATTGATTGGTAATATGAACTAAATTTAGATATAATCAAATTAGATGTACCAAATAAGATGAATACATTTTAAGATGGATACATTTTACTCTCTCACTCTCTTTTTCATATTTATTTTATTAAATCAATTATTCTTTATTTACATACATTTATTAGGCTTAATGATTGACCAGGCATGCTCTCTGTGTATATTCCTGTTTTTGTTTTCTTATGAGAGCTTATTGAGACTGTTGATTTTTCGTAATTTTATTAATTAATTTGTATTAATTTCACATACAATACATTGACTGCCCAGACATGATCTCTGCATATGTTTATTTCTTTTTTTTCCCCCCTTTTGCAGATTTTTATGAAGTAAATGCAATAATAACTTGTATATTGTTAGTAATATTTCAAGATTAGCACTTACTGGACTGTATAGCAACTTAGGTTTACTTTTATTATCCATACATAATTTATTCTTTTTTTTTTTTTTGAAAAGTTATGTTAAAGTGTGAGTATCAAATATGATACATCAGGCTTCTGATGAACGTTTATTTGTCCATCTCTCAATCATCATTGTATTGCATTGCATTATATGTTTTGCCCCCAACAATAAAAACTACAGAGCTTTGATCATTGTGTATGAATAAACTGTTCCATTTCAAAACAATTAATGTCCGGCTTTACATAGTTAAATTCCATTATTATTATTTTTTTTTTCTCTCTCAGTCCTTAAATGGGTGCATTACACTCTGCCCACTTGTTCTTTAGAGGCATCAATCAAAAGTTTAATCCGGAACATTTAGGGAGGCAAAACTGCTTAGATGGCAGACAATTGTTGTGAGTGCGCATTTTCCTCTATAATCTTGCAGGACAGTTTAGATCAAAACCTTCAAGTACTTTAAGGTCATATTTGCTGTGAGAGGGAGGGAAGTAATCACCTATAAATGTACAGCAATGCTGTTAGTTTGAAAGATTAATCAATATCCTTCTGCATCTCTTCCTCTCTGAAAGGTTTTGCTGCTCCAAGCGAAGAACATAATAAACATCTTCCCGATATGACACAATGGAAATTACTATTTAACATCACATAGACTTGCCCCCGTCCATTAAAGCTTGTAAACATATACAGCTATGGTATTTATATTCAATTCATATCTTAAATTTTGGCAAAGGTACAGTACATCGCTGATAAGTTACAAAAAGTGTTTTGCAACCTTAGTGAACTTATAAACTATATTGAACAGCTCCAAGAACTCCAATGAGCATATCCTTCTATAATGTGTCTTCAAGTTATTTATTGCATTGAGAGCATGTTTGATTGTGGTATTATTTGCAGCAGACACTACAGAGTTGATGAGCTTTATTATATGATTACCGTACAACATCAAATTACACAGCATCAGCAGCCCCAGACGGACTCACTGGTTTACATACAGATTTACACACTGTGAAAGCAACAAGCGTCAGTCTCTTGGGTTTGCAAGCACAATTTTCACCATGTTTATTGTGGTGATTAGCTTTGCTCTTTTATTGTTATAGCTGCACATATATAGTGTATGTAAATGATTATATATTAGAAGTAAATGACCATAACCATATTTTTATATATATATATATATATATATATATATATATATATATAAACACTTGGGTTGTTTCAACCCAACTTTGAGTCAAATATGGACTAAGCCAGCTGTTGGGTTTAATTTTTAAATGTTTAGTCCATATTTGACCCAAATTTGGGTTGAAACAATTCAAATTACACAGCATCAGCAGCCCCAGACGGACTCACTGGTTTACATACAGATTTACACACTGTGAAAGCAACAAGCGTCAGTCTCTTGGGTTTGCAAGCACAATTTATACCCGCAGTGGAAATACAGAAAAGAAGATGATTCTGAGATTGTTTTGAGATTATGAGCAAATATGGCATACAGCAGTATTATTAAACATGATGCAGTGTCATATATATATATATATATATATATATATATGCATGAACAATGAGATCAACTGTCTCTCAACAATAACACAAATGTCTGTCACAACAATCATAGTACAGATTAATATAGATTATAAATTATACCAGTACAATGAACACAAGCCTAAATATGACACCGTTTAAAATCCAACAAAGCAAATTCACAACAGTGGTAAACAGATTTTTTTTTAACCAATGTTTATTGTATGTTTATTGTATAAGTCATTAAATTCAGCTACACATTTATGTACACACACATAATCTTAAGGCATTGGTGGCCTAAAGTCTATAATGTTCCACTTTTTCGTTACTCTTGTTTTCTTTCTTTTTTAATTTCTTTTTTTTTATTCCCCTAGTTTTGTTTATACAATACACAGATTAAATTTAAAATCCTTTCAAATTCTTCCAGTATTTCACGAAAGTAATAAAAGAGCTGCTAGCATAACATAACTAATATTAATTCAAAAAATAAATTTTTGTTTATACAATACACAGATTAAATTTAAAATCCTTTCAAATTATTCCAGTATTTCACGAAAGTAATAAAAGAGCTGCTAGCATAACATAACTAATATTAATTCAAAAAATAAATAAATTAATAAAAATAAAAATAATCTTCTTTGTGTTGTACAACCTGACATATCAGAATATACAATATCAGACGTGCAGACCAGCATAAATCCAGCAGGTGGGGAGGATACACATTTTCATTTGTTTGGTTGATTGTTTCATTTATTTGGTTTATTTATTTTTCTTAATCAGAAGACTAATCCTTTGTAGTTCAGCAATAACTTGTAGGTAGAAAACTTTAATTTAAGTCTGTGGAGGGTAATAACATGTTGTATAACAAACGACATGTTGTACAGTGCATCATTTATTTGAGTTTTCTATTACTAGCCAACAGCAACAGCCAGTTGCAACACAAGGTTTTCTCCTAGGACTCTAGATGACACACCCTACATGGAGACGCATTTCCGTAGGCTATGGACTTTACTACGAGTTGGTGGCAGCATCCATCCTTTCTTTCAGGATTTGTTCTATGAAACGTATCACAACATGTATTGCTGGGGTGGAAATATATCATTGCATGGAGGTCAGTAGATATAACAACTAGACATCTGGCTTCAGTTCGAAGCATCGGGAGATGCTTACAGCTCCAGGCATTCAAGAACAGCACTCATCAGTTTCACAAGACTCTTTTTTGAACTACAAAACACGTTTCGACAACATGTTTACCTTGGGAGTATATAACATTTCTTTTACTATATATATATATAATTATTATTTTTTTTGTCAGTTAAGGCCTGTTCACACCAAGGATGATAACTATAACGGTAATGCTATAGATATAGTTTTCAAATCATTCTAAATTCAAAAGAATAGTCTACATCATAACTATAACGAAAATGACACAAAGGAATGATATTGTTAGAATCACTTCCAGAACTTTTTTTTTTCCCAGCTGATGAACAATAAAATTATTGGCAGCCAATAAGAATCCAGCTGACTTTAAAGAGCTTGAGCATTTAAAGCAGCAGATAACAAAACTGCAGCGTGGACTTTATATTAAAAAGAAAGTCATGCATTGGTATTGACGCTAATATAGTTAGCGTTATTGGTGTGGCCTTTATTATTTTTATATGTAGCATATTTACGTAAATGTATCTTTAAAATATTTATGAATTACTTCATTTTAACTCTTATGTTCTGTCTCATGCTCAGTTATTAAAATGGCCTTAGGATATATTTGCAATGCACATGTACAGGTATAGATTTTTTTTTTTTCGTTTTAAATAAAAATAAATTTCCTGAGACAGAAACTAGCACAAAGGTAGATCAGATTTGTCATTATGAAATCTTTTTCAATGATGGATCTCTCCACCAGCTGTGTTGTACAAATTGCTCTGTACAAATTATTTAACAATCAATCACAAAGAAAATACGAGTCCACTAAACAGATTACAAAAGATTAAATTAAGATAATATTATTTGTATTGTTGTTTTTATATAAATGGTACCTTCTGTATTTATTTACACTTCTTGGTGATTGGTGATTCACTCTTTGGAGAACATCACTTTAATTAAATCTGAAAATCTTTGATGTGATGAGCATAGGTTTGCTATTTGTTTTAGAAAGCACAATCTGTCTTCAGCTTGCATGAGCCAGTAATAGATCATAATGCTTTCTGAGTAAAATCTGTCCACTGCCTTAGTAACAGATACTGCTTAAGCCTGGTTACAAGGCTGTGATAAGCTGCCTGCAAAAGAGATGAATGTTTTAATACATCTAAAAAAAAAGGTTTAAAAGGACCTTTAGGCTTGACTTGTGTTTTCAAATCCAATCTTTCAGACCGAATGTCATTGTGTCAGTGATGCAGTTTGATCCGTTTGTACAGATAGTTTAGTTCATATCCGGTGTATCTAAACTAGTTGCTTTAGGAAAGATGTAAGAGTCCAGAAAACTGATAAAAAAATAAATAAAAACTCCATCAGCTCATGTCCATTATAATATCTTCCTCTCGTACTGAACTCCTGAAGCACATGAGAGAACATGAGTGGCATTTTATACATACATGCGTATGCACATAATGAGAGAAAATCTTCATACAAAGCTTGAGACAACACTGCAGTTTTTTACTTTTTCAACCTAAAGGCTAAGTTGAGATGGTTGGATAAAGATGCTAGGTTGAACAACACAGAATGGCACTTGAGAGGAGTGATTAAAAACACTGTAAACGGAGAGGGTACAATCCTGTCGATTCACTATAATACATAGTTTATTCCCGACTTTCAGTGTTTATTAAAGGCTTTCAGTCTGTTTTTCTTGGCGGCACTCAGCCTGATGATTTGACTGTAGTGTTAGTAGTGTATTCGTTGGTGGGAGAAAATGTGAACAAAATAACTGGTCAATTTTTTTTTTATATTTAAAATTAAACTTTTCAAAAGCACTCTTATTTAACTTGATAAGCTGTATAATTATTGGGTTGCCATTCTTTTCTGCACTTTTTCTCATACACATTTACGGATTTGTGTTTGATTTTATATGATTTATATTGCCTATATTTTTTTCAATTCCTGGGTGTTTTTGCTTAATAAATCTTCACCTTTTTATTATTACTGTTGCTGGTATTTTTACTGTAGTCATTATGTGTGTGATTTTAATTTCCAATCCATATTGGGTTCATCTGAACCCAGCAGTTTAGGCATTTTTAAACAATAATTGAGTTAAATAAAGCCTAACATGTTGGTTCAAACATTTAACCCAACCCAGTTGGGTCAGAACAACCTAGTGCTAGGTTTGTCCATTTTTGACCCAGTGCTTAACCAAATTGGGTTGTTTTTGACCCAGCATTTTTAGAGTGCAGAAAAATGACTTGAAATCCAATCAGACTGAAATGCATTCCAAAAAAATCACATTTTAAAACCACATATGGATGTGGTTTGGATGGGGTTTGTAAAAATCAGATGCCATGTGTATTTTCTGACTACAAAAGCTCTTCTGACTAAACCGATTTTAGACAAATACGCCAAAAATCTGTCTTCTGTCTGTGTGAAGTTGGCTGCCTTAGTGTTTTTTGTCATCTTGACTGATGAGGCTGATAAACTTTTTATTTTCATCATGCTGTCTACAAACTTTGTCTGTGACAAGGAGAAGCGTTTCGAGGATAGACTATACAGCACAGCCGACGAGAGCTGAGAGAACACTTGAGTTGACTGTTGGTTAAAAACCATGAAGCATGTGGTTAGTTTAAGTTTCAGATTATATCCTATTAATCAGAAGAGAGCTGTGGGCCACAACAACACAATGTGTTTGGCCCTCTCGCAGACTTCTCAAACACACCTCAGGGAAATCAATGTTTTACAGCTCTTACATCTTCAGCTATAGCACCCAAACTCAGAGCATTAACAACAGTGAAATGCCTCCAGACAGAGGCAGGCACTATGATGTCCGAATAATTATAGAAAAACAGCTCATTTATGAAATTAATTTTCCACAGTCATAGGAGATCTCTAAACACTTATTGTTTTACTGGATTTACCTAGCAGATGTTGTTTCTGTCTGTTCAGCCGTATTTATTTAAGTGTTAATGTTCACTGAAAAGTAAGTTCAGGGACAGATGCACATTGATTAGAAAGCCATGTTTAGCCAGTGAAAAACAGTGGAACACAGAAATCAGGAAAGAAAGGGACAGACTATTGGAGCTCTCATCTCTCATCAGTAGGTGGCAAATTAAATAGGAAGGAAAGTAATATGGATATTTTGGGGAGCATTTATGCTGGTTGCTGCTTGGTTATGGTCATGCTCAACTGCAAAAAATAAAAATAAAAATAAAAAATGTTGCACTTTGTAATAATAAAAAAGATTGCTAGTATGTCGGCATTTAAAAAAAAAATTTTTTTTTTTTTTTATACATAGCAAACAAAGTTTTGCTCTTTGGTGGAATTTATGCTCAACTGCACTAATTGACGTAAGGAATCATTTTGCACATGATGGTTGAATTGAGCATGAGCAATGTAAAGTACAAAGACAAAGGTGACTCAATACCATGTTTTAAACGAGTGTTTCCCATCCATTTTTTGTCTTATGTATCCCAAAGCCCAATCTGTAAAGCTCAAGCATCCCTTCATCAACCCCAAACCTGAATTGTGAATTTTGGTGAAAACAAGTATTCGTAGTCATCAAGGATCATAAAACAAGTCTTTTAACTGACATGTATGCGGTTCAAATTAATCATTTATGTAAGAATTATTTTTTGCCCATTATTTAGTTTTCTTTCTTTACAAAGGAACTGAAAAACATCATGACATGAATCGTGATTAGTTATTCTAACTTATTTCTGTTTCAAAGGTTTACAAACAATACCCCATGGGATAGTCATTTGTGACCATTTGAGAAATTAGGAATTGTAATGTTTGAATTTGAATCTTAAATGAGTTATTTGATGAGTAATGAGTTCATGCTAATTATTGGAGGTTTTTTTTTCTTTCTTTCACGTTAGCTATTAGAAAAATTAAATGTAGAGGAACTACACTGTAAAGATATTTCCATAATTATGACAAAAATAATCTTTGTATACATCCATTCAAAGTGTCATAACTTCCTGATTACTTTTATGAGTTTTTGGATTTTCAGCTTGATTTTTTCATTAGTAATTAAAATCAAAGTGGCTGAAAAAGTGCAATGAACTCATCACTGCAGGTTGTCACTTTGGCAGCACTTACATTTTTTTTCACTTAAATTTGTCATTTAATTTTACTAAAAGTCAGCCATTAAATTGACGTTATCAATTTTAGTGGCTTGAAATATTCAACAGTCACTGAATCATGTCTGACTTCCCATGGGTCCCCACCACGACACTCAAAAATATCGGACATTTAATCAAGCCTCTCTCTCTAACCTGCCTCAAAAAACATTTTCTCTTCTAAAAGAAGGACAGAACAATCACAAATCAGGTTTAAGTGTTCTTTGCTGTTTGTTTGATGGGGACTGTTTGGGAGGACCTTAATACGCTTATAGCTACAAATTTATGAGGACATTTGAAAGCAGTCATAAATCAATCTGTGAGATTATGACAGATTGGAATGAGTTTATCTCAATTAAGGTTTAAGGCAAGCTTTTCATTCAGTTGAAGTCACCTACAGCCACATACTGTGAAGGCCATGAAGGACAACTTCAAAAACAAAACAAAATCTCTTCAGCCCAAAAAATGAAGATGAAGCCAACTGCCAAAAACATTGTCCTGTCTAGCAACAGACCATCATCATTAATCACATTGTAATACTGTAGAATATTGTGACTTTTAGTATAAGTCTGTTGGCTCAGACTTTGGAAAGCTGCTATATGCCAGTGTTTTAGAGTTCTGATCTTATGAATGAAATCTCTCCTGATGAACACTGACCTCAGAAAAGATTTTAAAAACACTATGCAAGCACTTAAAACTACAACAAAAGGATAACAACATTAAGTGTAAGGCTGGAATTCTACTAGCCATTTTCAGTCATTTACATAGTCGTTTGAGCAAGTCGGTTAATGCAGCCGTTTCTCAGTGAACACTAACAGCTCCAGAAACTCTGCTTCCTGCTGAGTTGATGGTCTTGCTGACTCTGACAACATCTAGCAAGTTCAACATTATCACTCAGTCAATAAAGGCGTCCAATGAGTTTCTTCTCCTCCTGAAGAGCCATTGTCCTGCTCGCATCTGATCCAAACTTTTCCGCAGCAAACTCTACTCCACAAACTTTCCCTCAAACGCAGATTGTTATTCATGGTAAAAACAAATTTTTTTTATGGTTCTTCTACACCAAAATGATATCCCAATTCAGTCAGAAAGAAATGTCGCAGGCAGTCGTTTGGTCTCTTTTTTGGTTCTTAATGAGTGTGAGTGACAGACCTTTGACAGGAGAGGGTGAGGTTGGTGTGGCCTTTCCTACCAAGTCTCTAGAGTATATGTGTAACAACATGATCAATCATGATCAATCATGGATCATAAAACAATGACTGATGTTGATGTAGCATGTGGTTTGCAAGTAGGTGATAAACAATCTAAGTCTTCTACCAAAGTAAACCCTCACAATATGTCAACATCAACCCCAATTCTTCTCCATCTTGCCCAGCCTGTGTCCTCTGAGAATCAGCATGGTCCCATTGTGCTGACAGTGCTGTAGTTGAACTTAGACATGGACGCTCCGGTGGCAGTAACCTCATCGTCACCTTCCCTGAAGCCTTTTCTGTGGCAGGGCCAGCAGCAGCAGGAGAAGGTGGTGAGAAGCACCTTTCGAAAGCGCTTGTTCATAAAGCAGTAGATGATTGGGTTGACGCAGGCGGATGTGTAGGACAGCAGGTGGATGAATGAGATGGGGGCTCCAGAAAGAGCCCTGTGGGCCGAGGGAAGGTCAAACGCTTTCCAGGTGTTGACGGAGTACAGGGGCATCCAGCAAATGAAGAACATAGCCACAATGACAATGAGCATACGGATCACTCGCTTCTTGGCCATTAGTTTAGCCTCGGACGTGTTGATGCGAGGTCGGTCCACCTTTGCGGAGCTCGTTGGGGTGATGGCTGACATCTCCATTGAGTTGGGCCTCTTGGACACTTGGATGTAGCAGCCATCTCCATCATCACTGCTATATAAGACAGTGGCGCTGATACCATTTTTCATTCCTAAAGAGGAAACATTGCACATTCCTCAAGAAAAAGCTCTGAGGGATTATTTAGATAAATACAGATCAAGGGGAAGCTTTCATTTTGAACCACATTTGCATTTCCTGCATAGAATAATTGAGTCAGTATTTTAGGCAGTTTGGCTAAATTAACACTTCTGGTGATGTTAGACCTAAAATTTTAACATTTATAATTTTTTACTTCATTAGAATGGTATGAAACTTGGTGAGTTCTGTGGTACTTGCTATATGAACACAAAATTGCCGACATGATTAGAAAAGGCTAAATGGTCTTAAACACTTGTGATCCTTCTGGTCAAAAAATGGCCGCCATAGGAAATGAACGGTAAAATACGAAAATACAGAGCAATTTTTGGGGAGGGGTAAAATCTACATCCTTTGCTCTGTTTTTATTTAAACACTAAATTAATTGAAATAATATGATTTTTTTTTTCTTGTATGTGTATTATTTTATGTAGAAATAAATAGTCCATAATTTAGAGGTTAATTTTGCATAGTACCATGAAATCTCCTTAAACTATGAAATATTAAAGAATACATATCATTGAAACAAAATACATTAATAATAATAATAATAATTTTATAGCGGAGTATCACACTTGACCATTAAGTGACGAATACCAAAGGGATAATGGTACAAATTTTTTGATAAAAAAAGGAAAGAAAAAAAGAATACAGATTTTCAAGCTCTGAAATAATGAATCAAATCAGTCACAATCAAATGACTCTTACAATCAGATTCATTTTAATAAATTAGTCAAAACGACTCACAACTAAAACTCAGTTATGAGTCTGAATTTCTTTAATGACTCATTCAATTACTGAATCATTCAGAACAGTTCTTGGCTGAATCATTACTTCCATCATATCCTAGTGGAAATAATTCAAGAATTATTTTTGTAGTGTGTATAATTAAGGCTCATGAGACTTAAATAAACATACTGATCTAAATAGTAGTTAAACATTTGGATAAGAGTTTAGACATTTTTTGAGTAATACTCTATGAAAAGGGGGGTATTCTTCTGTAATATATAGGACTAATTTAGACTAATTCTTTAATGATTCTATTAATGAAATGAACCAGTAAGGAACTGGAATCATAAAGTGGAATCAGAATCATTACATTATTTATGATTCCCAACCCCTGTGTCTTTCACTAAACAATAACCTTCATAAGACCCCACAGCAGGTTGTATTTTGACATTCTTGAGTTTTTTTGTTTTTTTTTGCACAAATTGTTACTTATAAAATGGGAAAGGAAATGACATTTCACTAATTCAAATGAAAGCATTTATGGGTAGAGTGGTGACTCAGCGCTGGAGTGTTTGAATGCAATTACTGCAGCACAGGGGAAATGGGGGCATACTTATAACATTAATAGAATGTGATTTAGCGTTGAACAGCGGAATTCAGGAGGGGACATAATCTAAGCAATCCAGCAGATATTAACTTGTAAGAGCTACAACAATGAGCAATTTAAGGGTAATATTCAAGTTTATATTTCCTGCTTTTTTTTTCTTATTGCTTTTTTATGGGTGGTTGCGGAAATGTTGCACAGCTGCAATTATATTTCGAAAATTCAATAGGTCACATTTCATTACTTAGGAAATTGAGCCTCATTCACAAACAGATGGACATGACTGTACACACAAACAAATAAATCCTCAGGGTAGGTCATCTAAAACAATCACAGTGACTAGCACAGTTAGTGCCCTATGGGACAGTCTGGGGCTTGCTAAAACATGACACTAAATTAGACTGTAATGTGTTATTGACTTCATAAATGTCTCACCACTCTGTCCCTTCTTCTGCTCCATTTCAAACTGTATTCCACGGAAGAGTTCTCGAGAAATGAGCCCATAAGCGATGATCATCACCACTCCAGGAATGAAGAAGAGAACAAATAGCAACAGGATGCACCTGAAACACAAGGGGACATGAAAAGAGTTTGAAACCTTGTTTAAAGGAATAGTTTACCAAATTGTGAAATTTTCTGAAAATGTAGTCATCCTCAGGCCATTCAAGATTCCAAGATTAATGGGAACATATTTGGAGAAATTTAGCATTACATCACTTGCTCTGCAGGGTGCCGTCAGAATGAGAGTCCAAACAGCTGTCCATCAATTAATGTCTTGTGAAGTTAAAACGTTAAGACGTTTTTAATTTCAAATTGATGCTTACGACTAAAATATATGTCTTCTATCCATAATATTGTTTTCTCCAATGAAATATTGGTCTCACATGAATCAGGAGAGAAATATGCCAGATCAAACACCGTTTACAAGTGAAAACAGTCCAAAACAGTTTAAAACAAATATGCCAGTGTATTTTGATGACGGGACAACAGGGGATGTGCTTTTTCACTAGAGGAATCGTTATTATAGGTTATGGCCAGAAGTGATAGTTTAAAGTCAGAACGCCTTAATAATTGATTTGTTTCTTACAGACACGCAGCTTTTCACTTAAGAAATTCATTGATGGACTGGAGTCATGTACATTACTTGTTGATTATTGTGATGTTTTTATCAGCTGTTTGGACTCATTCTGACGGCACCCATTCACTGCAGAGGATCCACCAGTGGATAAGTGATGTAATGCTAAATTTCCCTAAATCTGTTCAGATGAGGAAACAAACCAATTTATATCTTGGATGGCCTGAGGTTGAGTATACATTCAGCAAATTTTAATTTTGGGCTGAACTATACCTTTAAGACATAAATAATCCCACTCACGTATATATTTATCCAAGGGTAGCCACTTATTGTCTGATTTAATGAAAACTGTTTCACTTAAATTATTCAAAACATTGTTTGTTCAACAAAATATTTATTTATTCTGATTCTAATTCTGAATTCATTTAAATATCAATAATTATCCTCAGAAATGTGTGGTCATGCATTCGCAGAGCTTGACGGGAACATTGTGATGTGCCTAACAACACCGTTTCCCTGTAGTAAAACCCTTATTATGCCCAGCCTCTCCTGGGTTATTACTGTAACAGAATATGCAGAAAGAATAAGAAAAATTTACAAGCAAACTCAGAGCATGGAACATAGAGAGAGAGTACTGTTGTTGTCCGTTGCTGTCTACCTAGCAACAGCTGTTATAAAACATAAATGTGCCACAAGAGGCACCCAGCTGATGTTTAAGACCCCGGCTCCTCATCAGAGTGCTGCAGAATGACCCTGTCTCTGTTTCTCTGTCTTTGCCTCTCATATATTGAGACAAACGCAGACAGTCAATGATGTTATATGAGTGATAACAGGATTATTTTCCCATTAAAGGAGATTTTCAGAGTTCAAAGCAACTTAAGCTCTAAAGACAGCATCTGTGGCATGCTCTTGATTACAACAGACAATCGTTTTAAGTACGTTAGTATACAAATCAACATTGTGTTTAAAAGATGTTTTTTTTATGTTTTTGATCAAAAGTACAGTAAAAACAGCAATATTGTAAAATATTACAATATTAAAATAACTGTTTTATTTGTTTGATTGTTTTATTTTATTTACAAAGTTGCAATTTCAGCATCATTACACCAGTTTTCAGTGTCACATGATCCTTCGGAAATGCTGATTTGCTGATCAAGAATCATTTCAAATGTTGAAAACAATGGTGCTGCTTAATATTTTTATGGAAATCTTTGGTAGTGTAAAACCTATGACCCTATCAAAAAATTGCTTCAAAATATTGTTAGTTCATGCATTGCAGCCTGACACTTGATGTAACTGTCCGAGCTGTGTTGTAGTGGTTTGTGCATGTGCTCAGGACATATATATGCACTGCTGGCTCTGGAGGAACCAGATTTGAGTATGATCTAGGTCAGGTGACCGTGATTTCACCAAGTACAACATGTTCCTGGATCAACATCCTTGTTGATCCTGGAACAACATTCCAATTAACCAATCAGAATTGAGGGATAACGTTTCAGGAAATATCTGTTTTAGGCTTACGATCAGGGTTAGGTGCTTCTACACCCTCTACACCCTTGTATATTGTCTCTTATATTGTATACTGATTTATGCAGGCTTATGATGGAACCACTCGTTCCTGTCATCTTAGCTATATGTAATCCTATATGCTATATGTTTAGTATCTATGAATTTGTTTTCTCAGAGTCGGTGGTTCGGTTAGATTCTAAGATGAAGACATGAGCTAGAACACTTCTGCAACCCGTTAAGTTTGTGCCAGGCCTCGGGCCTTGACTTTCCATTCACCAAAATAATCTGACTCAACCTGGTTCTTTTCCATCAACCAACTTCAGCAAAGATCAACTTGAGCCTTCAGATTGCATC
>NW_015657838.1:1432217-1433847 GCF_001515625.1 Sinocyclocheilus rhinocerous | reverse complement strand
TAATATATATATATATATATATATATATATATACATTAGTAATTACCCTTGTAAATATAACTTAAATCCATAATAAAATAATGCTACCATGTTTTATACATGTAATTTTTTACCGTAAATTTTAGTGATTTTTTTTTTAAGAAATTGGCTCATTTGCATTGAGCCAAGAGTCAAGATCTTGTCTAAATGGTTTATCCACCAAGTTTTCTGATGCAGTTGTTCTTTTTTTCCCCAAAATCTTGATGCCTTACAAAACTGAAAGTAACAAAATTCTTAATAAAAATTCTTCTAAAAATACAAAGCTTTGTGAGAAACATTGCAAAATGGCATTCTTGTTGGCAGGTGCTGAAAAGCGAGATTTCCGACAGCCCCTCATGTTTATGGAATTACTGCCCGATGGCCCGAGAGCTTTGATCTGATATCACCCTCCGCACCAGAGCTCATACCAAGGAAATTGTTCTTTCCTTTACAAATCCCCTTCCTTCTATGCGCCCTCGAAAAACAAACAGTGGGAGGGAGGTTGTGGTTGTCACAGCGTGTTGGATGTGCTGCCCTGTCGCACTCTGACACTCAGGCCCGGATTAAGAACACATAGGGCCCTGGGGCTATAGCAAACCCAAGGGCCCCCCTTCATAGTAGCGTATCTTGGTGCCACAACGTTTTCTACCACAGGAATAATTCTTTTTTTTTATTTTTTATTTTTTTTTATCAAATCTCCAACACAGAGATACAATGAGTATGCACATTAAATATTCCAGGCTACAATACGTTAAAATAATGAATACATTAACACTAGATATGAAGTCAAAGCAGCTCTCTTAAGGAGTTTAGTTTAAATAGTTTTATTATTAGAAGGTCTTCTTTCTGGCCCTAGAAGAGGAGAATCATCAGGGCTGGACTGGTGCTAAAATTCAGCCCATCTGGCCCACACAGTCCCCCATAAATGTTTTGCTGAGGTTAGGGCAATTGGAATAAATAAATTATTTATTAATAAATAACGGACGAAAACAAATTATATTTTTAAATACTTAAAATGCATTTAACAATATTAATATTCCATTATATTGCATGCTCTTAATTATTGAATTCATATTTTTTCTGCAATTAAAGTTTATTAGAACTATTAAATTCTCCTTTGTAGTTGCTCTAATGAAAAGCTAATTCTTGAATCCAGAGTTAACTATAGTATTAATAAACCCTTATAGAAGGGACTTATTGCCTTTATTTGGCCCAATATTTAATAGGCTATAATTAACTTATAATAATTTTCATGGCATTAATAATAAATATCATTAATGCCATATTTCTACAGTGTCAGTAAATGCATGTTAAATAGCCTAGGTGTGGTGATGTGGATTAAATTGCTTATTTACAGTTTTGTACAGATTACCTCTACACTTCAGTTTGCATGGTCAGTGCTATTCAATCTGGTTTCCGCTAGCTACACCACAGACACTTTACTGTTCAAATATATGTGCCATGTGTGGAATTCAAATGGGCAAGCGCTGCTTATTATCACTTCAATAGAGTGGAGAAAGTGTTGAGCTGCAGTCGTTGTCAGCGCTGTGCCGGCGGGAGACACCGGTCCGGTGTGGTCCAGCTGTTCTCTTGCGCTGCGCGGTTTAATCAG
>NW_015657838.1:1416208-1427858 GCF_001515625.1 Sinocyclocheilus rhinocerous | reverse complement strand
TCCTTTGTAGTTGCCCTAATGAAAAGCTAATTCTTGAATCCAGAGTTAACTATAGTATTAATAAACCCTTATAGAAGGGACTTATTGCCTTTATTTGGCCCAATATTTAATAGGCTATAATTAACTTATAATAATTTTCATGGCATTAATAATAAATATCATTAATGCCATATTTCTACAGTGTCAGTAAATGCATGTTAAATAGCCTAGGTGTGGTGATGTGGATTAAATTGCTTATTTACAGTTTTGTACAGATTACCTCTACACTTCAGTTTGCATGGTCAGTGCTATTCAATCTGGTTTCCGCTAGCTACACCACAGACACTTTACTGTTCAAATATATGTGCCATGTGTGGAATTCAAATGGGCAAGCGCTGCTTATTATCACTTCAATAGAGCGGCGAAAGTGTCGAGCTGCAGTTGTTGTCAGCGCTGGGCCGGCGGGAGACACTGGTCCAGTGTGGTCCAGCTGTTCTCTTGCGCTGCGCGGTTTAATCAGGTAACTTTCATAACTTGGCTTTTAGTGTTTGTTTCCCATGCGCTACAGTAAAGCCAAGGCGATTAAAAGATACCCACAACTCTAGTGTAAACGAAATACATTTTTATCGCTCATATATTTTGGACTGAAATAGCGCAGACACTAATATGTGGGGGCATGGTGGGATTTCTGCAATCGGCACACCGGGAAAGCTCAGGTGGTCCCGATGGCCAATCAATTCTAGGTCTACTTTTCCTTTCCTCCACAGCCAATCACGTAGGGCCCCCTCAATCCACGGGCCCTGGGGCTTCAGCCCCGCCTAGCCCTTATGTTAATCCGGCCCTGCTGACACTGTGTGGGCCGCGGGCACTCGCACACACTCAAGCAAATAAGATCTGCTCTCTTGTGAACTGTGTCACCTCCAGGGCCTCCACCAGACAGTCAACATAATGCAGTAGAAAAACATCCTTTAGAAACGCTATCTGATCACCCGTGCATGCCAGTAAAAAAAAAAAAAAGAACATGACAGTGTAATTGTTTTCAGGCCACTGTACCTGAATCGTTCCTTGTGCCTGTAACTTTTATGCAAATGCAAAACAATATTGTCCACTGATGTCCAAAACAGAACTGTCTTTTGATTTTTTTGCCCCTTCAAGCCATTTGCCAGCAGCCCATGTGTGTCAGATCTGACCTTGGCATTGTGTCGGCTGTTGCTGGGTGAGCCTTGACTTTCATTTAGGGAGGTAGTGATCCATGAAACAGTGCAGATCAAGCTGGATGCATGCATACATATGTCTACATCAGTGGCCAATTTCTCAAAGCGAGTGTGGGTGCCAAAATCTGACATCCTGGTAATTGTATTACAAATGAAGAGTAGTCTCACCTACCCAGTTTGACTTGTGTTTTATAGTGTGGCTCATATCGCAGATTATTTGTGTTGTTTTTACAGTACAGTATTGTTAATGAGCCAAACCCTGAAATACATGATACCATAATAATGGATTATTATTTAAAATACAATGCAACAGTTTCTGCAATTTGTACAGGAAACACCAAAGTGTGTAAACCGTAGCCGTCACATCATTTTAAGTTTTTATATTAAGTTTTTTGGTTATTATGTGTGAATAAGGACTGTTTCAGTTTGTTATTTGCCTAATAAATTAGAAGAAAATCTTTAGTTTTAAGCAAGTTTTTGACAGATTCCTAAAATATTTGTGTTTTCTCTTTATTATGAAAGGTGGTCTAATAAATTTGTTAAGCACAGTGCTTAACACATTTATTAGACCACCTGTCATAATAAAGAGAAAACACAAATATTACACAAATAAACATACAGTGCTCAACAAATTTATTGGACTGTATTTGTTGACTGTAATTGGGCATCTGAATAAAAAATAATAATAATAAAGTGCTTTGCTTTTTTTTCTGCCTTTCATGTAAAACAGTAAATTCAAAAATTCATGGGTAACTAAATTAATTATATTTTGGCATTACAAATACTACTGTGACTAAAGAGATCACACATACTGGTGGATTAACAATTACAATTACAATTAACCAATACTGTTAGTTTGGGCCAGCTGTGGCACAAACCTTTCATTTGGGTGGTATTTGTTAAGCACTGTGTGTGTGTGTGTGTGTGTGTGTGTGTGTGTGAGGCCATGAATTAAGATTTCGTTCCCACAACTGGTTTATTCATGGCCATGAATTACTAAGTTAAATCAAAACAGAAAAATATATATATAATAATTACACAATCAATTAGAATTAGAATCAGTTCAGATTTTGCTGTAAAGCAGCTAAAAGACAATAGTGTCATAATTGAGCTTAAGTCATTTCAGTGTTTGGTTCAGTTCAGATCAATTACACTGTGAAATTCGTCAATTTAAAATGAGTTCAATTCAGCTATAAGCAGTTCTTCAAAAGGCAGCAATGTCGTTATTCAGTTTGAGTCAGTCAGTGTGGTCATACTGATAATCAATTATTGAAAGTTAAGTGTATTTCAGGCCCAAACTAAGCAAGCCAGAAGGCATTAATGTTCAATGTTATTTTAAATGTGTAAAATGAAAGTTTACTTAATCCAATTGTGTTGCCACTACATGAATCATTTTTGTTGGCATTAACTGAACCAACAAAAGGAGTGAAAAGAGTGAAAAACAGAAATGTCTAAATAATAATTCAAGCAATAATTTGTCATCCCTGGGTCTAGACAGCATCAGGCCATCACTGAGATTGAGACACCAAATCCTCTAATCATCTATTTAAAAGTGCTCTTTACTATACCATGCATCCTACTACTCAGTTTTATTGCTTTTCACCATCATTATATGATCAATTTCTACTGACATAATTAAAAGAAAACGTAACCAAACATTTTTTTGAAAAATCAAAGGCATGTTTGTACAGAAAATAATAACTTAATTTAAATATTCATGTCACAGTACTATTTCAATCCCAACTGCGCCTGCATAGACTAAATTAAAAAGTAGGAATAATGAGTGTCTTTAGATTTAAAGCCACATAAAGTTCTGAAGATCTAGGCAAGAGCACTTGAAGCTTGTGATTTTTACCAGTGCTATGAATACAGTCAGTAAACAGACTTTCCTTGGGTCCCATATGCCAGCAGGATATCCAGTGCAAAGAAGTTGTTCTGTTCTTTGTGATTTAGTGGGCTACATTAATAACATGCTCATTTAAGGTTAGAAGACATGAAAGTCCATCTCACCCATAAGATAGGCCACAATCTTGCACATGGCAGCTCCAAAGATGAAATCCTCCAGCAGGTTGGGAATAAGAGTGAAGGGCATACAGAAAACAGCCATCATGAGATCACTAATGGCCAGGGAGAGCAGGAATGAGTTGGTCACCGTCCGCATTCGCTTATTCACCACCAAAACCACAATGATGAGCAGGTTACCAAACACACTCAGTAGGAATATGAGAGAGTATAGCAGTATGCGCAGCGAATCCATTTCTGAAAGACAAAGATCAAATAACAGATTAACATATTAAAGGCTTTTAAAATAGCAAAATATAAGCGATGCTTATCCTTATAAAGTCTAGTGTGTCATATTAGCAAGTATTCTCACTGATTGAAAGATTTTTCTGACTATTATTTCATATGTAAGGCTTTACAGGGTTAATAATAAGAAAACAAGGAAAACAAGTCAGCCAATGATGAGTTAAAAAACTATAGACTGTGAAGATGTGGGAGGAGGGTTTAAGAGGCATTTAACTGCTCAGTTTAAAATCACTAATCACCTTAAATATGTCAGATCATTGCATATACATTTAATTATTATAATGTTCAAAATGCCTCAGTTAACGAAACTCTCCACACTCTCCTTTGATTACTTTTTGAGTTAAATTATATATAATTGCTAGCACATGGTAATTTCTACATTTTGAGCTGCCAAAAAAAAAAAACACACTGAAATCTTCCTTCCTGAAGACAGGTAAGATACGACCAAAGAAACCAAAACAAGTTGTAACAATTTAATGAATCTTTGTGACATGTTAGGTAGAGTGTTTAATTAACAAGCAACAAGACTGAGATTCAAATTCAGTTAATAAACCAAAAGAAATGTACTGGACTGACTAAAATTAGACTGCATGATTCCTGCCACTGCATTTTACACTTTTTTATTTTTTTTATTACAATGAACTTAATAATGAATTGTACATTTTTGTACTCCACAGCGACTGGATCTAAAACCCTCAGATAACATACATTGTTTTATCAAGTTAATCTATAAATTTGCTATGTGCTGTCAGATTTTCTTGCTGACTTGCTGAATATTTAGAAGTGATGAGTGCCTCTAATGGTCCTCAATGCAAATTCGAGCTGGTAATGGAAAAAATCCAGCCATCATCAAATAACATCCTCAGAATGTAACAGCTCACTCAAACACTTAAAGCTCTGTATTTTTTTGAGACCTGGCTGATGGATTGTGTTTTTCTAGCTGATCTCTGTGGCCATAAATCAGAATTTTTACACAGAGAATGATTCATTCTGACATAGCCCATCACTTTGTTTAAGCAGCGAGTTGGAAACTTGATATCTGTAACTGAAATGCTAATGTATAATTGGAAAGTTGTCTGATTGTGGATCGATCAGAGGGAACTTGAGTGGAGAAAAATTGCAGGATTGCTGCAAAACAGTATTGAATCGTAACTCTGCAGGAATGTCATAAACGTACAATGAATTCATTTTATAGCATCATAAATACAGAGTCCTTCATAAGCCACTTCATCTTTATAGATGAAATCGAAAGTTTCAGAGTATTCATATCCTAAATGATACAGATCTATCTATGCAGGAAACTTTATTATTGTTACTTTTTTATATATATACACAGGTATTGTTGCTGAGAAAGAAAGAAAAACTAAACTCTGCAGACATTTTAAATAGACTAGATACATTTTGCATAAATGTTTCAACATATGCAAAGAAATACATTTATCAGAAATACACTGGCCATCTTATCAGAATTGTTGTAGTTCCTACAGAGCTGACATGGACTGGTTTAATTTCCGCTGAGATTAATAAAGACAAGCCATTTCACACCAGAGAAGAAAATGCCACAAAATAAACAAATAAAAAGAAACTGGAAAAAGCTATTAAAATATTACTGATCAGAAAAGTGATTGTATTTTATATGACATTTAAAAATAATTACTTGTTTAGTTGGACAGGAAAAAATTAAAAGATTTAGGATAGCAAATGTAGATGTGTAAAGCCGCTGTTACACTAGACTTTGAGCATGCAAAATATCTACAGACACAGCGATGGTCGTAATATGACATCATGCTCTGCATCGTCTTTTTTTAAAACATAATTCATATATCAATATCAACATATAATACATCCAAAAGGTAAAAACAAGCTGTCTATGCCACTTTACTGTAACACTTTGATCCTGCAAATTTCAAGTTTGTGTTTTTTTTTGTTCAACTAAGAGCTCATGCTGATATTCTATTGGTCGCACATCTTCACGCGATATAAATTCGCAGGGCGGAGTTCACCAAACTTGAACTTTGGAACGCAACAAAATGCGAAACTTCTTTGTCTGAGGTTGTGTCTGGCCTCCCACATTTGCATGCGTATGTATGGAAGTCGAGGAATGAAAAGTTCAATGTGACCGGCTCTTAAGAATGAATCGCTGAAAAACCCATATTTGATGAGCCATTATTCTGAATACGAGCACTATTCAGAATACGCCTTAATGTCTACAGCGGTTATGGCCTGACATACAGTATATGTGAATTCTTTATTAAAATTCCTCTGATATTGCATATTTTTTTGGTCAATTTGGCAATTTTGGTAGATTTGTCTTTCTTTTGTGGAACACAAAATTTTTAAGAAACTGTTTTCAACTGTTTTTGTTCACAGTGAAAATCAATGAACCCATTGAATGTATGAGACATTTTTCAAAGTCTTAAAGGTGAACTGTCACTTTAAGGCTTATTTTGTTCCTGCTCTAATGACTTTTGATGTAGAAAAGCTCCACATTAAAAACAATCCTCCCTAAGGGTACTGAATACTAAGCCTTAATTTTGGGGCCCAACTATCAGACATTGAAAAGAAGCCATTTTTTGGCTAAGTGCGACATATTCCAACTGCTTTCCATTACTGCCTCTGCAGAGAGCAGTCAATGTGAGCCAGCATGAGCAGAGAGAATTATGGGATGTGAACAGTCATATCCTGTTTGTGGCTTAGTCTGGCTAAAGCAATCAATTGAGGCCACGTTTGACTACAATGCAGGGTTCTGTGTGCGTTCCATTACTGATCGCCTGTAGCCACTGGTCTTAAAGGATTAGATCCACCAAAATGCTGCTGACATCCTCAGGACTTTGATCTCATGAGAGATGTGGTCCACATGAGTGGCTCGACTAAAATCGATCTCTCACTTTCTCTGTCGTTGTTTATCAAGTATCCTCCATATGGCACTATACTCTCTGGGACGCATTAGCCTCACTATGTGGGAGAAGCGTGAACTAAACTGTTTGAGGATTGCTGTGAATTCTGTCATAGTCGTGGGTTTCACAGGCCTTGTTAGATAACCGCAGAGTGTTGCCTTGGGATGGGATTGACTTGATTTAGGGTTAAAACAGCATGCATCATCATTGCTAGTAATTGGATTAATTTACCATTTTGAACTCATTATAATATTATGCGTCCTACTAGAAAAAATTGCATAAATGTACAAAGGTGTCCCTTTGAGGGTACTGCCCCAGCGACAAGCTGTTTTTGCACATTTTTTCTGAGTGTATATATTTGTGCAAGCTTTACCATTTCAAAAGTGACTAAGAACCCATCTAGAGCTGACCTTTTTCTAACAGTTGGTACTTCTATGAAAATTGATGCCAGTTCCTTGTGAAAAGAAGTACACTTCAGCATACTTAAGTGTGAACTGAATGTAATGTTTTTTTGGACATTTAACTGCAGGTTAATTGCAAATAAATGGAAATAGTTTACATTTTAATTCATAGTTACAGTTTAAATATGATCGTTAACATATTGATGTGTATATAAGTGTAATTTTTAAAACATGACACTTTTAAAAGTCTCATTAAGTGTGTTAAGAAACAGTCATGAAAGTGTACTTAAAGTAGGTGGCCTTTTGTTTAATTAATATTATATTATCATCAAGTGCAGGTTTTTAAAATTATACTTTTAAGATTTGAAGTACACTACAAGTGCACGTTCAATACAATTAAGTGCACATCTTTTTTCACAAGAGTTGCTGAGCTATCTTATATGTTAACAAAGCAACAATGTACTTTTTTTCCTTTGCATTGTTGAAAAATTTCATGTACAGACATTGTCAAAACGATCCCCGTTCACATAGATCAGCAAAAAATGACTAAAAATCCTGTATTATGCATGCCAGTTGGCGATGTCACTTTGTAAAGAAACACCACATGCACTACGTGCACATACCTATAGATTGAACACCTAATAAGCAATGCACATGATGTGACTGTTTTCCCAAATTCATGTTTCCTAAGACCGACCACTCAGAAAATACCAAACAGGCTGAGACATAGAAAGATAGTAGAAACATAAAAAATAAATCAGAAACACACGCTGGTGAATGCAAACAACTCAGTTAGGAGAAAAAATGTATGAAGAAAGAGACAATAAATTAGATTACAGAGAATGAAACACTTGTTCCCCTTGCAAATTGAAATGTTACAAAGGGGTCGTCTAATCGAATTCAATTACTCTTTCCTCTGTGCTCTTCTCCCTGTGGATGAATGTCTCCCTCAGCATATTTCACCATGCAATCTTGGCGTCTGTGACAGATGTTTGTTTTAGGATGATCTCTCAACACGTCCTATCTCACACAAACCTGTACTGTCATCCTTCGTAAGTCACATTGCTATTCAAACCATCCAACACAGCACGGTGTGTAAAACTGCCAATAACTCGCTGCACACGAGGGACCGACAATCCAGAATGAGGTCATTATAAAACTAAACACTGTAGGTCATTGATCATTTATTAAACCATATGAGACTGGTATCCACTGGTGGACAGATCTGTAAAAAGCCATTTTGAACCATTCAGGGAGTTATGGTTCATTCGAACCACCATACACTCTTAAAAATAAAGGTTATTTATTGACTTCTATGGTTCCAAGAAGAATCTTTAACATCCATGGAAGCTTTCCATTAACAAACTTTCCTTTAAAGTTCTTAAGATTGTTAAAATGTTTTGCATACTATAAGAAAAAATAACTGTTCATTGAAAGGTTCTTTCTGGAACTCAAAATGGCTCTTTAACATTGCTGCAAAAACCCCGTTTTGGAACCCTTATTTTTTGTGATGGCCTTTTATTTGTTCAATGCCCATTTCGATGTGAATTCAGCTCTACTGTTAATAAATAAAGTGATCCAACAAGTTATATTTTAATGCTTTAAATGAAGAAAAATATTTAAGATTTTTTATAAGAAAAGTAAGTAAGTAAGTAAAGTAAGTAAGTAAAGTAAGAAAGTAAGTAAGTATGAAAGAAAGTAAGTAAGAAAGAAAGAAAAGTAAGTAAAGTAAAGTAAGTAAAGTAAGTAAAGTAAGTAAAGTGGCTCTTTAACATTGCTGCAAAAACCCCGTTTTGGAACCCTTATTTTTTGTGATGGCCTTTTATTTGTTCAATGCCCATTTCAATGTGAATTCAGCTCTACTGTTAATAAATAAAGTGATCCAACAAGTTATATTTTAATGCTTTAATGAAGAAAAATATTTAAGATTGTTTTTGTTTTTTTTACTTCAGTGCTTATATTTGTAGAAATAGTGATATAAAATGTACACAATACGGACATCTGAGAATTTTCTCAGATCATTATTTGTTAGTACATTGTTTTAAACAACAGTGTATGTATGGTTTATGGTTTAAAAAGGGTATATTGCTTATTTGCTTACCTACACATTGGCATTGGCTTACATAATGTTAAATTGCATTATATTATATTACATTAAATTACAACCCCAAATCAATAGGGTCAGATTTACTAACAGCTTGCGCTTGTGTAAACCCTCTTTTTGGCATTTCTACTGTCTACCGTCAGGATTTACTAAAGAAATGCAGTGAAAAGTGATGAAAAAGCATGGACAGTTATTTTTGCAGCTGACCTTAGTTATTACATATGCATTTGAAGGAAATTTTCTTTCAGATGCAAAATTCATGAGAGTAAATAATGTGACTTACTAAGGTTTGCAATAGTTGATTTACTGGTATTTGTGCCCAAGACTTTCTCAAAATAAATGATTCAGAAAGAAAGAAAAGTAAGTAAATTATAAGTAAAGTAAGTAAAGTATGAAAGAAAGAAAGAAAGAAAGAAAGAAAGAAAGAAAAGCAAGTAAAGTAAGTAAGTAAAGTAAGTAATTAAGTAAGTAAGTAAAGTAAGTAAGAAAGTAAAGTAAGTAAGAAAGTAAGTATGAAAGAAAGTAAGTAAAGTAAGTAATTAAGTAAGTAAGAAAGTAAAGAAAGTAAGTAAGAAAGTAAGTAAAGTAAGTATGAAAGAAAGAAAGAAAGAAAAAGAAAGAAAGAAAGAAAGAAAAGTAAGTAAGTAAGTAAAGTAAGAAAGTAAAGTAAGAAAGTAAGTAAAGTAAGTAAAGTAAGTAAAGTAAGTAATTAAGTAAGTAACGTAAGTAACGTAAGTAAGAAAGTAAGTAAAGTAAGTAAGTATGAAAGAAAGAAAGAAAGAAAGAAAGAATGTGCTTTGCTGTTGTATGCCTCTGGGGTGTTTTACAAGAAACCCCAAAAAACAGAACTTTTTAGCTTGATGTCCACCATAATTAATTATCTAGAATGTTTATGCAAGATATACAGATCGTTAAATTAGATGTATATTGTTTAAAAGTGAACTGAATATTTATTCCAAGATGGGATAAACTGCAGCTCATGTCATTAAATGCCTTGACTGTTTGTCATGTAAACAAAACATCCCTATGATTTCCCATCATCCATTTCCATCTCGCAACACATCACCTATAGAGCAGCACAGCTACTGTTTCAGCTTTTGAACTTCCCCTTTACACACTCTCTCTGTTTAAATCTAGATTAAAGACACATCTCTTTGGCCAAGCATTCAAATAATGCATCTCATAATCTTGTACTGCAGTTATATCTGATCAAATGCACATTATTATTCTTTAAATTGGGTTAAACAAATCAATCTTGCTTGGTTGAAACCGCAGCTACGCTGATTATGTCTCTATTTGTTTCTCTGTTTCTACCACGGGATGTCTAGGATTTACACAAGCTTCAGTCTGGATCCAGAACACCTGAGAAGAGATGATGCCAACCCCTCAGAGGACCTCAGATGATGCCAACCCTGAAAAAACATACAGAACTACCACATTTTGCTATAAATTTGATTGCATCATATAATAATTGCTGTTAATAGTGTTCATCGTCTGTTTGATTACGTCTTTAATTGATTATGTCTTTAATTGATTTTTCCGTACATCACGGAGCTTATCACCACTGATAAGCTACCACTAACTATTGTAAAGTTGCTTTGCAACGATTTGTATCGTGAATTGAATATAAACTCGCAATTCACAGAAGAAAAGTATAAATTATGAGATATAGGCCTAAATTCACAATTCTCAGAAAAAAACTGTGAGAACTGTGAGATGTTAACTTGCAGTAGTGAGATATAAACTCATAATTGTGAGAAGAAAAGTCAGAAGTTTGACATATAAACTTGCAATTGTGAAAAGTTAGAATTGTGAGAAAAAATTGCTAAGAAAACGTCAGCTTACACATGTAACCTGTCACAGATCAAGCCTCTGTGGATCTCTTTGATCACCACCAGAGGGCACCTTCACCTGAGTACTGACTTCAGTTCGGACTTCATTTCACATAACCCAGTGCTTGGGACTGATTACCTACACACCTGACTTATATTCCCTGGACTATTTAAGCAGTTTCCAGTTTTGCTGTGGCTAACATTTCTGAGCGTTCTTCATCGTGTATTGCTCCCTTGTGTATGACCCTGGACTGTATTGCCTTGTTTGATTCTCTGCTGCCTGCCTTTGTGACCCTGCATGTTTGTATTATCCACTCTCTGCCCTGTTTGCTGCCTGCCCTCACCATTTGCCTGTACTCTGACCACGTTATTGGCTTGCCTTGGATATCGCAGACGCTGTTGATTGAACCTTGCCAGTTAGACATTGATTATTTACTTTTAAAGCTGCACATGGATCCCAACTCAGTTGTCTCTTTGTTACATAACGTCTCGGTTACGTATGGTAACCCTCGTTCCCTGAAGGAGGGAACGGAGACGTCACGTCGGATGACCGACGAAATTGGGATCTCGCTTAGAGAGACCAATCTACTTCGAGTGTAAACTAAACGAGCCAATGCACATTGGCATGCGATTATTGCATCCAGCTGCCGTTGATCACAGCGTGAGTATAAGTAGGCAGCAGATGCAGCGCATATTCAGGTTTTCGCTGAGGAGCCGAGCCGGTGACCCGGCCGCTCAGCGGTGGTACAGGAGCTGTGGCGACGGGACGTGACGTCTCCGTTCCCTCCTTCAGGGAACGAGGGTTACCATACGTAACCGAGACGTTCCCTTTCAGTCGGTCACTCTCGACGTCACGTCGGATGACCGACGAAATTGGGATCCTACGAGGGGCTGTCACGAGGAGCATTAGTTCCGG
>NW_015657838.1:1411397-1411684 GCF_001515625.1 Sinocyclocheilus rhinocerous | reverse complement strand
TAGTGATGTTTCGTTCGTGAACGAATCGTTCTTTTTGAACGAATCTTTTACTCGTTCACGTCGTTCACGTAATCTATTGACTCATATTTCTCGTTCACTGAAATCCCTCCCTCCAGAGCATATTAGCAGCATTAGCAGCGCATGCGCAGCTCAGTGAACCGGGTAGCTCTGTGGACTTTTTCATCCTATCAAAGAATGACTAAACCTCGAGCCAATAGCCTTCAAGTATGAGATGTGACGGAGCATGTGATTTGTTGAATGTAGTGAACGAATACGCCCTTCACTGA
>NW_015657838.1:1411047-1411349 GCF_001515625.1 Sinocyclocheilus rhinocerous | reverse complement strand
AGTTGAATGAACTGATACATCTCGTTCGTGAATGAAATGACTGAACTGGTACATATCTAGTTCGTGAACGAAATGAATGAGAGTGTACCGGGTAGAGTCAATCTTGTTCAGCAATCAGCAGAAAGCGGATGCAAAGTGCAGTTATAGGTACTGTGCACATACGCTTGTTTATATATTCATTTTTAGCATATGAGAACATAACTCCACGTTTATTCCCAGATTTATGAATGTGTAAATGTCTGGCCAAACAATTAAAATGTTAATTATGCAAGAAAACCTTGTGCTTTGGTCATCTGAAACAA
>NW_015657838.1:1398195-1410716 GCF_001515625.1 Sinocyclocheilus rhinocerous | reverse complement strand
AGTTGAATGAACTGATACATCTCGTTCGTGAATGAAATGACTGAACTGGTACATATCTAGTTCGTGAACGAAATGAATGAGAGTGTACCGGGTAGAGTCAATCTTGTTCAGCAATCAGCAGAAAGCGGATGCAAAGTGCAGTTATAGGTACTGTGCACATACGCTTGTTTATATATTCATTTTTAGCATATGAGAACATAACTCCACGTTTATTCCCAGATTTATGAATGTGTAAATGTCTGGCCAAACAATTAAAATGTTAATTATGCAAGGAAACCTTGTGCTTTGGTCATCTTAACCACTTATTTTAGACTTATTTTATTTATTTAATGAGCAGATTAGGCACACTTTTTAATAAAGCCAAATCAGTTTTTTGTAACAAGTAAATACGTTCGTTGACTTAAGACATAACACGTAAGACTCTTTTTCACCACCTGCAGGCGTATTTATGTAGTATGAAGAAATGGTCACTGAACGAATCAGTGAACGAATCTGAACGAATCATTTTGGTGAACAAACTGAAAATGAACAAATCTCATGAAAGAATCAAAATTTCCACCACTAGTTCCCTGAGAATAGGAAACAAGACAATGCATACCCTAGGAGCTGTTATGGGGAACACCTTCAGCGTGACCAGTGTCTGAAGCATGAATGCAGAAACGACAATGAACTTGACATTGGCAGGCAGTAGCCTGTGATGTCACTACTGGTGGGACTGCAAGTATAAAAAGGCACCTGTGGAACACGTCATCCACTTCTTTGTCTGAAAGAGACGTAAGCAGGAATACCTGACGCATGGCAAATAGACGCAGCATCTCGTTCCCTATTCTCAGGGAACCATGGTTACATGCGTAACCTGAGACGTTCCCTTTCGAAAGGGAACTCTATGCTGCGTACCCTAGGGGCCGCTATGGAGAACGGAATACCCATGCTGCCATGCTGAAGGGATGAGTGCTAAAGAATTTGACCTGAGTCAACTCAAAGTAATGAACATTCCTAAATCCACAAGCAGTCATAGAATAGAACTCCTGAATCGAGGCATCAACCAAGTGAGTGAAGCCTAACTATTCCGATGCCCCGCAGAGTGGAAGCTTCAGAACTCTCATGGTGAGAGGAAGTCTACCAACACTCTAAATTAAGATCAATAGCCAAAGAGGTTCCAGAGAACCTCCAGCACATTAATATACCGCACTACCATGTGGCTCCAAGGAGAGAAGGTCTCAGAATAACGACTCTCTAAAACGAGAGGAGACCTGCTACACTCAATGCCAGAGATAATTAGTGAGGCTCGCAAGAGAGCCTACATACCAATACTCTAAGTGAAGCTCTGGAGAGTGGAAGCTTCAGCAGGATGACTCTCTGAAACAAGAGGAAGCCTAACAACACTCACCAAAGTTACGGAGCTCTAAGAGTGGAGGTCTCAGCATAACGACTCTCTAAAGCGAGAGGAGACCTGGCTACACTCAAAGACAGAGACAGTTAGTGACGAAGCTTCTGGAAAGCGTAGGCCTCAGCAGGATGAGTCTCTTAACGAGAGGTAGCCTGACACCACTCACCAAAAATAACGGAGCTCTACGAGTGGAGGTCTCAGCATAACGACCCTCTAAGTGAGGGGAGACCTGGCTACTACACTCAACGCTAGAGATAATTAGTTGAGGTGAAAAAGGAGAGCTGTTATTCTCCTCTAGTGAAAAAAAAAGAAAAAAAGGGAAGGAAGGAGTAGATGTTAATTATCCGTCCAAACCACAGACTGCTGACTGTGTCTGTGCTGGATCACTTCCCTTAAATCCTTTTTCTTTCTTCTTGACTCGTGCCTCCTCTGTGACCTACTCCTCCTCCGAGGAGGGCCACGAGTGGCGATGCTTTTTACCTGCCCCTGTCTTCGACCCTCAGACCAAGACGGGCCAGGTCCCCCCTCGTGTTTGAGCATTGACAAGGACCGGCATGGAATGAACGACTTGTAAGTCGCTGAGCATGCTTTCGCCTCCTTGAATTTATTGACCACCATCTCAATGGATGTGTCGAATAGTTCCGAAGGCGAAACCGGGGCATCGAGAAGGAAGCGCTTTTCTTTCTCCCCGATGTCCGCCATGTTCACCCACAGATGTCTCTCAGTGGCCACCATTGCTACCATTTATCTGCTGATTGCGGTAGCAATTTGCTTGGTGACCCTGAGAGCCAGATCTGCGGTGCGGCGCAACTCATCCACTGCCTCATGGGAGATATCCTGACCCTAGTCCAAGTCTTTCAGCAGATCTGCCTGGTACGCTTGCAACACTGCCATTCTGTGCAAGGCAGCACCAGCCTGACCTGCTGCCACATATGCCCTATCATTCAAAAGTGATGTACTCTGAAGTGGTTTGGATAACAGGGCTAGAGCCTTCAGTGTTGATTTCACCCCAGCCGAGAGATATCTCGCAGTAGCGCGATCCATAACTTCCTGCAGTTCATCATAGTCAGGGCAGGCAGGCTGAGAAGCCTCAGAATTATCTTCTTCGCCCTCACCAGCCACATCCTGCTCACCCTGGCTGGAAGGCAGCAGAACACTTCCTGCAGGATCAGAGAATGTGAGGGACACCACATCCTCATCTAGTAGGTTACTCTCGTCAGCCGCTGACGAATACGAGAGATTCACACCTCTGTCAAACTCATCAGCAAGCTCCATCTGAGAACCCCATGATTTTAGTCTCCTTGCTACCTCGGCAGCGGCAGGACCCGAACTGCAGGGAGCAGATGTTTGTCCCAATTCCCCCGAGAAAAAGGACAAATGAGAGTGGAGTTTCCTCAATGAGAAACACTCAATGAATGCACTCTGTTCCCTCGAGAACAGAGCATGCGTGCTCCTCGCAAAAACAAAAAAAAAACACAAAGGTCGTGTGCATCGTCAGGTGACAGATAGCGTTGACACGGATCCGCAAACTTCCTAAAACATTTAACAGACATCGCTTTGTTACCTTACACACTTCAGAACGGCTGAAGAAAAAGAAGAGGATGACGTGTTCCACAGGTGCCTTTTTATTCTTGCAGTCGTACCAGTAGTGACGTCATAGGCTGCCACTTGCCAATTTCATTGTCGTTTTTGCATTCATGCTTCAGACATTGGTCACGCTGAAGGCGTTCCTCATAGCAGCCCCTAGGGGACGCAGCGTAGAGTTCCCTTTCAAAAGTGAAATCAGAATTGTGAAACAGACTCGCAATTCAGAAATAAAAAATTGTGATAAGTTAACTCATAATTATGAGATATAAACTCACAATTCTAAGAAAAAATTCTGAGGCTATAAACTTGCAATTGCAAAAAGAAAAGACAGAATTGTGAGAGAAAAAGTCAAAATTCTGAGAAGTCTGAATTGTGGGATATAAACTCGCAATTCTCCAGAAAAAAAAACAAAACGTCATAATTGTGAGATGTTAAATCACATTTGTGAGATATAAACTCACAATTATGAGAAAAAAAGTTCCAATTGTGAGATATAAATTTGCAACTGGAAAAGAGAAGTCAGAATTGTGAGATAAAAAGTCACAGTAATCATTTTTATTTTTATTTATTTATTTATTTATTTCCATGGTGGAAATAAGCTTATACAAAACAAATATCCTTAATTGATCTATTCACAATGGAAATCATTGTGATGCCAAGTACAATGAATAGATTTCCTTAGATTTACAGAAAATCACTGAAATGACTGATTGCCTGAAGCATGCCTGGTGTCATCATAAAGAAGAATGAATGAGTGTGCAGTGTGTGCTAAAACTCCAGAATCTGTGGATTTGAAGAGCACTGTTGGAGCACTGTGTAATGGCGATAATGACAGACGTGTGTTTGATGATCAGGGTTTATACTGAACACAAGAACAGAGAGCCCAACAGCCTCTGCTGATGGAGGAAATGGACAGCAAATATGTGCATTGTCGAGCAGTCTCTGATTAGGCTCCTCAGTGGCAATGCACTAAATTTAGCCTGCACCCGGAGGTATGCTGAATGCTTTCATCAAAGCACCCAGAGAGAAAGAGGAGAAATCACTTGTTTTTGCTGTAAAATGTGAACATGTGTAGTAGTGTGTATCAAAGAGCTGTTTCAACTTCAGCTGACTTTTTAAAATGACGTTTATTGGGGTAACCTAATGAAGAAGTCAGGTTGATTTTAGTGAATATTTCATAATAAATAAAACCAGTTCATTTAGATGTTGAAAGCACATTTTCAGAATTTATGTTATCTAACAAAGCATTTTTATAGAAATGAACAATGACTTGTTTTCATTATTTATTTTTTGCTTTTTTTGTCATTTTTTAAGTCACATCTAATTACTGTTGTTTTGTTTTCTTCTGCATGTGCTATTTTAATAAAATTATTTATTGTGAAGTTCGTCAAAAAATATTCAGATTTAGATTTTTTAAAATCCAGTCAGAACCATGAAGTTTACAATCCTGTTAAAGCGCACAACAGCATGAAGCCTTGGTGACCCTGTGGTTATGGCTTGATATGTTGCAAGTGGCAGTTGGAGCCTGACATGTAATGTCCATCACTAATCTAATATAAGGACAATTTGTCTAAGTAATATCTGTCTAATAACATCTGCTTTCTTCCCAGCAAAGTATTATTGCTAATATTGGTTTTCCTCTCTTTAATACTTTGGAATATTTTATACTATAATTTACAGTTTTATGTTTTACAGTTAACATTTAATGTGGATATGTAGAATTTGCACTTCATCACTTCATTTGCACAAGATAAATAATCTCTCCATGTCATAAAACAGCCCCTCATGTCATAATGCCCAGAGGGGTGATGCAGTGAGGTCTGCTGAATTATTCACTTACTTTGGCAGTGATTCTAATATCAGTGGAAAGACTGCAGACTCTGTTTCTTGAATAGACACCGCTGGCTTCATTTAGATTTGTGAAATAAATTAACTCATTTAATCTTTTTTTTTTCTCATCAGTGTGAGCACATGTATTATACTCTTTGGATAGCCTAATGAAACAACTGCATGCCTTTATAAGGGTTACTGAAAGTGTTTTATATTCCTCATTTGGAAACAGTTGGAAACTACAAAGTAAAAAAATGTCTCAGTTGCTCACAAAGACCCAATAGAATGTTGTGTAAAATGAAGTAACATTATGTATATGTATGTATGTATTTACTTATTTTACTATCAATGCTATAAATATTTTATAAAACTATAAAATGCATGTTTTATTTAACTTTTACTTTGTCTCTTTTAATATAATTTTAAATCTACAACTTTTATAATTTTAATTGACATTTGTTCAAAATGGGGCTCTGTGTTTCCCCAATGGTCATGAATGTGACCACTGATGTGTTTGCATGTATTTATTCTATTGTATGAATTATATGAGATGGGACATAGTCAAACCTAAATATGTGTCACAAATATGGCATGTTATATAGAGCATGGCCGAGATTGTAATTTAAAAGTTCTGGTCATGTGACTATCTACAGCAGCCATGTAAAAATGTTTACATGAAACTAATACACTAACAACTCTTCATAGACCCTTCATTCAAATATAAATGTTGTTCACATGTGTCTAATTAAATAGCTAGACTACATCAGGTTTCCACATACAGACGTACTGCATTATCCTTGTGTTGTAGCATCTCTCTTGGGCTGACCGGGAACAGAGGCGTCAAAAACTTAATAAACCGTAAAAGATTATAATCACATCGGAATTACCCCTGCAGTGACAAATCAAGCTGTAGCGATGCTGGCAGAAATTAATTTACAATTTTACAAGATATAACAAGCATTGTCCTTTCCCTTACACCCCATACAGTATTATGTATTATACTATTATGGCAGTATTACAGCATTACAGTATTATGGCAATACTCTGGTAATTTGATATATAAATGCATGCTGAATGATTAATCTTACTCTCAAAGGTAAGTATTGCAATGATACAGGACAAAAACACGGCATTACTATGGTATGCCATTTATGTCCAGTATGCGAAATATTCAGTGACTTCGAAAATTTGAGGACATTTCTTTCAGTAACCTAATTTTCTGGAAGCAATCTCTTTGGTTTGTCTTGCGCAACCGAATTGTATTTGGCGTTCCTAAAGCGCAAACGTCGAGTATCTACTAGACTTTTAAACAAAACTTTTTTTGATATACTTGATGCATAAATATATCATAAAGTGATAACTGATATAGCCTATATATTTTTTAATGAACCGTACGGAAGGCGCAGAGGAGTCTACCTCCTCTCATTATGGTTACCTCCTCAGGCGAACGCTTCTATTCAAGAGCTCGCTTCTATCTAGTGCGCTTTCACTAAAACATGCTTTTATGTTTACTGAAAATTTGTATATAGCTACTTATAACACCCCCAAACATCTTCTTGATTTTACTTCAAGCTGGAGGGTGCTGCAACCTCTCCATAATGTCAAAACATGGTCATGACAAGCTTTGGTACCTCAGAGTGAAGGAGAACGAGTGTCTTGAACGAACGAGAGAGAACAGCTTTCTGGTGCTGAATGTGTGTCGGGAGATTCTCACCTTTGGGTCGCGCCGGTTCTGTCTTGGGCAGCAAAAGCGCGTCTCCGCAGGTGCCGTTGGGAATCTCCAGACTCCCGTTTAAGGTCCCGTTCAGCACCGAGCTGTTCTGAAGCTGAAGGCATGCCCAAATCCCAAATGTATCATTTAGCGTTTGTAAATCCATTTCGGACCTAACCACAACTGTTTTATATTAGCAGTTCCTCGCAGTCATCCGTCAACAGTAAGTGTCTAATGAGAGTGCAAACAGTAAGTGGCTTAGAGAGCAGAAATTTAAAGAGGTTAAATTGAGAATCGATAAAAAGGTAAGTAGGTAGAAATAAGATTAGCTTATGCTGAAATAAAACGTTTGAGTCGTTGCTGCTCAGCAGTGTGTTGAAGGCACAGTTGCTCTGTATGATAATGTGATGAAACGCGGAGCGCCACTGAGCCTCTTCTCGCGCGTGGACTGAGCTGAGGGTTTATTGGTGAGCTCTTTAACAGCAGGGGTAGGAGTTTGCTGGTGAGTTGGTGGGATTCAGGGATTTAAGCATCCTGGAGAGGAGGAGACATTGAAAGGTGTTTGTGGAGTACGTGCACATGGAGTTTTAGGGAAAGTTATGAATTATGAGGCAGGTGGAGTGAAGCATCAGCGCCCTCTTGTGGAAGCAGAACTGCTTGTATAATTCAAAGTGGATTTGGTAAAAAACCCTTGAACATTTTGAAAAGGGATTAAGTACATTTTTGCTAGGACTTTAAACATTATAACAAACATAATGCATTTTAGTGTTAATAAATTGCACGCCATTTTATCTTAAATTAATACATATCCATAGTACAGACAAGGTGTAGTTGTCAAACTTCAGTGAACATTCTTCATGGTAGGTTTATTGATTATACATTTCTATGGCACATATTGACTACAAAAAAAAAAAGAGTTTGATGATCATTTGATTCAATAATATGATTATAACATATTGTCGTATGATAATATGTATCTTCATTTGCTTGTCTATAAAAATGGCTTTGTAGATTTTGATCTGTTTGGTACAGTATTTTATCTTACATCTTAAATAGTTGATGAGCAGTTTAAGCATAGGCTTCAGGTCTAAATGAAGTGCAACACAAACAAATTTGTGAATATACACACATTCATGGTCCAAACTGGTCTCCTCGTTTGACTCTATCACAGGATTTGGGATTTAGATTTAATGAGTTTGCTAATACTCGGATCATTTGAATGGCCTGAAAACACCAATTACATTAAGAGGGTATGCTTTACCAGAAGACTGACCTGTGAATCAATGACATGATCCCAGTTATTTGCACAGGCATCTGTTCTTTATTGGAATAGAGAGAGAGAGTAATAAATATTGTGGCACCCGCTTCTCTTTTTTATTGTAATCGTCTTGTGATCATTAAGTACAATGGCATTGCATCAAACCTTAATGGACGTTTTTAGCTTGACTGAATTTAATCTGTATTAAAATATATATACATATGACCCTGGACCACAAAACCAGTCTTAAGTAGCACGGTTAAATTTGTAGCAATAGCCAAAAATACATTGTAGGGGTCAAAAATATTGATTTTTCTATTATGCAAAAAATCATTAGGATATTAAGTAAAGATCATGTTCCATGAAGAATTTTTGTAAATGTCCTACTGTAAATATATAAAAAATGTATTATCATTAGTAATATGCATTGCTAAGGACTTCATTTGGACACCTTTAGAGGTGATTTTCTCAATATTTTGATTATTTTGCACCCTCAGATTCCAGATTTTCAAATTGTTGTATCTCAGCCAACTATTGTCCTATCCTAACAAACCATACATCAATGGAGAGCTTTCAGATGATGTATAAATCTCAATTTAAAAAAATTGACCCTTATGACTGGTTTTGTGGTCCAGGGTCACACACACACACACACACACACACACACACACACACACACACACACTATATATATATATATATATATATATATACCTGTATATATATATTCATTTATATAGATAGATAGATAGATTTGTTTTTGAATGAAGTGACTTATGCTCACTAAGCCTGCATTTATTTATTTGATTTAAATTACAGAAAAAAACAGTAATATTGTGAAATATTTTTACAACTTAAAATAATTGTTTTCAGTTTTTCAATAATTATTGTGATTTATTCCTGTGAGGCAAAGCTGCATTTTCATTATCATTTACTCCAGTCTTTAGTGTCACATTATCCTTCAGAAATCATTCTAATATGCTGATTTTCTGCTCACTTATTATCAGTTATATTATATTGATGCTCAGTTGGTTCTTATTATTATAAATGTTGAAAACAGTTGTCGCCTGAATTGGATTATGTAATGAAGCTCAAAAGAACAGCATTTATTTGAAATAGAAATACTTTGACTTTTTTACTGTCACTTTTGATAGATGTTGAATAAAAGTGTTAATTCCTTGCTTTTTGTCAACTTTTGAATAGTAGTGCATCATGGTTACCACAATAAACGCATCAAAAATGTCAACATTGATGATAATAATAATAATAATAATAATAATAATAATAATAATAAATGTTTCTTGAGCACCAAATCAGTATATTAGAATGATTTCCAAAGGCTCATGTAACACTGAAGACTGGAGTAATGTTGCTGAAAATTCAGATTTGCCATCACAGGAATCAATTACATTAAATATTTGAAACATGAAAACAATTATTTTAAATTGTAATAATATTTCACAATATTGCTGTTTTTACTGTATTTTGATCAAATAACTGCAGCTTTAGTGAGCATAAGAAACTTATTGTTTTTTTTTTAATTATGTATTTTTTATTTTATGTATGGTAATTTATTTTTAAATAAAAAATTTAAATAAAAAATTAATTAAATTAAAAATCTCTCACAGACAAAAATTGAGGAGGTTTTAATGCTTTTAATGTGTTGTGTGGTCTGGTTGCTTTGCTTGGATTTTGATATTGTGGACTAGATTACATTAAAATCTAGAGCCATCCATCTGTCACAAGTGGCATATTGCAGTGCTTAAAATGAACACACACTTACACAGTAAACCAAGTAAATAGAGTGAATAAGAAATATCCTTGCAGACTTCAGATTTAAAAATGAAGATGTCTTATTTAAAAAAAAAATGATATTTTTGTATACATTTCTTTAGGGTAGAATATGGTCACTCGTTGCAACAGAGAATAAACCTCCAGCCACGGGACATGGTTAAATAACTCACCTTTTAGATCAACCTTTGGCCTGTAAAAGTCCTTCACACACACTTACACAGCACTAGATAACACCTGAGCAGAAGCAGGCAGCCACCTCCTTTAGACCGGGACACTGAGGAGACTGCAGCTGGTGAGTGACACACACTTCTTTTCACAACATAGATGTGCGTTTAGAAAATGCATGTGCTTTAAGAAAGAAATATGAGCTTTGATGTGTACCTTAGTATTTGAAAAATATATTCAGAGTGATGTCATTTGAATAGATTTTATTTCATTTTATGAGAATAGAATAGAATAGAATAGAATAGAATAGAATAGATTTAAGCGAAGACTCCCATGGAATCATATTAAGAAATTTTACAATGCAGTTTGATGGCTTAAGTGAAATTTTTGCTTTCAAATTATTTGTACAGATGAGAAACTTGGCAAGTAGCATTAATTATTAAACACCAGCAAGGAGGTGGTTTTAGGCATAATGTGATGATGTGAAAGCATTCGCAGCTCATAGAGCAGGAGCACTCAAGTGTGAGGAGTGTACTTCAGCTCTCAGCTGATGTGTGAGGTATTGTGTAATTGATATGGAATCTGTTGTGCTTGAACCTACAGCTAGATGCTTGTGCATTTTCCCCTGGTAAAACATTTCTCAAAATGAACCAAGGCTATAGGCAATCTTTCTAAAGCCTTAAAAGCCTTGATGACGGTTCCTCCCATTAAAGATTTCATGATCGGCATTCGTAATTACTGAGACAAGCTGCAAGGTACGCTTTAGAAAAAAAAAAGAAAAAAAAAACTTCATCAAACACACCACTTTGTTAACAATTGTGGAGTCAGAACACTCACTCTTATTTATGTATTTATGTATTTGTTTGTTTGTCATCTGTAATTACAGAGACAAGGTACAAGCGTTTTAAAAGCAAAATGTGGTTTGACACATTCAGGCACTTTGTTAACAATTAAAAATTGTGGAATTAGAGAGTTCTCTCTCACTGTTTGTTTTGTTTGTTTCTTTGTTTATGTATGTATGTATTATTTATTTGTTTGTTTAATTGCTCTGCTTCTATTTAAATTTAACATGAAATCACAATGTACTATATTTGTTAATGAACATTCTAGGTATCATTGTGCATGATTAATTAGGGCATATTATTTTTTAAAAAGTTGAAAAATTAAAATGTTTAATGCAATTTATACATCAATTTAATACAATATTCTTTGCTCTAATAATTTAATTTGATTTAAGTATTTTAACAACTAATTACATTTCGTAACTATTTTAATTTTAATTTATATTTAATTAAGAATATATACTTGCTTTGCCTCTGAAATGTTTTTTTTTCTATATCTATTTTATGAAATGTTTTGGACACCCTGTTTTGCATGCTAGAGTGAGCAGAGGCGGCGGGCTTGAGAACGGCGCGGCCGGCGGATTCGACGAAGGAGTCTAGCGGCAATCACATGTGACGCCCCCGGGCTGGACTCCGCTTCGATACAGATATCGTCCTCTTTTGGAAGGCCAAACAAAGTAGTTTTGCTTTCACAACGAAACACACAGCGCCTTCACGACATGGCGGCGGCAACAACAATACTACAGCGAGAATAAAAGTTACGCCTTCTTTCTTTGCGTGAACATTTGGGCGGCGTTATGCAAATCTTCTCACATCGTGACGTAGACATGTGGGGTGTGTTAGAACGAGCCGTTTTAGGTAGGTGTGGCTGACTCTTAACTTTTATAAAGAATATCTCTTTGGATTTGAGACTTTAGTCTTTGCAACTTTACAGATCTTCTTTATGCACCAAGAGCTTGTAACACTCCAAAGAGAAAGGAAAAATTGAAATCGCATCATATGACCCCTTTAAGTAAATTACTTTACAAATGTCATTTTACATCGAATTTAAACCTTCTGTGATTTAGTTCAGCAGATGCAACCTAACACAGGGCAGAGATTATATGGCCTTTGATAATTCTACATTACCCCAGTTATCACTCCATTTCAAGAACCTCTGTGACTAATCTGCACCAGTCTGCTGCCATTGATTACTAACACCCAGTGGTGTATAAAGTACCTGAAAGCCATGCTCAAGTAAAAGTGCAGATATCTTACCAGAAAATGACTTTGGTAGAAGTTGAAGTCACTGTTTAGAATATTACTTGAGTAAAAGTCTTAAAGTATGTGATATTTATTGTACTTAAGTATGAAAAGTATTTTTTTTTATCTTAAATGTACTTAAGTATTGAAAGTAATAGTACAAGTAAATGCAAAATGGAAAAGAAGCAAATAAATATACATAAAAAAATGTTCATACACAGCTTGAGTAGCAAGATTGTGTTCAGTTTTAACTCTTTCTTCCATTTTGTATTTTTTGGGTATAAGAAGCACTTCATCCAGTACTTAGTGTCTTTCATTCCAACATAAAACATGGAACCTGCATCTGACATAGCATTTAGATGTATTTACACAGTTTATGTATCACAGAGGGGACATGAATGCATTTAAACTGCAGTCACAGATGCATAAATAGGCCTAATGTTTTGGTTTTAACATAAAACGTTGAATACTGATATTTGAAATAATTTAAAACATGAAAAAAACAGTCTAAATGTGAAATTAAAACCGCCAGAAGGTGGCAGCAAGTGACTGTTAATGAGTAAGTCATTGAGATTCAACCGATTCATTCAAACGACTGATTCATTCAGAATCAAAGCATTTGACTGTGTTAATGAGTGAATCACTGAATCATTTATTCAACCGATTCGTTCAAAAAGCTGATTCATTCAATAAGTAAACACC
>NW_015657838.1:1388293-1396098 GCF_001515625.1 Sinocyclocheilus rhinocerous | reverse complement strand
CACAGAGGGGACATGAATGCATTTAAACTGCAGTCACAGATGCATAAATAGGCCTAATGTTTTGGTTTTAACATAAAACGTTGAATACTGATATTTGAAATCATTTAAAACATGAAAAAAACAGTCTAAATGTGAAATTAAAACCGCCAGAAGGTGGCAGCAAGTGACTGTTAATGAGTAAGTCATTGAGATTCAACCGATTCATTCAAACGGCTGATTCATTCAGGAACAAAGCTGAATGAACTGTGTTAATGAGTTAATCACTGAATCATTTATTCAACAGATTCGTTCAAAAAGCTGATTCATTCAATAAGTAAACACCATTGCTCAGAGATGCAAAACAGTGCTGTGAACTTTGTTAGGAACTATTTTCGTTTGCAAAATTGAGCAAAAACAGACAATATTATGTCTAAAATGTAAGTCACTTATTGCTTTACTGAACTTGTATAAAATTATTATTAAATGTGTTCATGCTGAAATCTGCAGAAAAACGGTACTCTTTGTGTGATATAGATTAAGTTAACTATATTAAATTATATAAATATAAAAAGCATACAGAAGCATTTTTGCCGTCTATAATTTAGAATGCCTGAAATTTTGAGTTTTAATAGACTAATAAATCAACGTGCGTGCACTCTGTGTGTGATTTGCTGATATAGCCTACTTGATAATGTCAGATCGCACATCATTACAACAACACTTACCACATTATCGCAAACGATGCAGTATCGCACACCCCAGACTCGACTTGAGTGGAAAATGAATCATCCGCGGTTGTGCGCACACTTGTTTGCACGTGAGTAAAGGTGTTTTTTAGGAGTCTAACTTGCAGATGCCAGACCACTGATTCGTCAAACCTGCTTTCCTGCAGTCCGTGTTCTTCTGACTTCTGACTATTTTGTAGTAAGTAACGAATATGCTTCGGGGAAATGTATCGGAGTAAAAGTATACATTTTAATTAGGAAATGTAGTGGAGTAAAAGTAAAAGTTGGCTGAAATATAAAAACTCAAGTAAAGTACAGATACTCCCAAAAAATACTTAAGTACTGTAACGAAGTATTATTACTTCGTTACTATACACCACTGCTAACACCTGTGATTTAACAAACAATATTTTGTCATTATAACACTGCTATATATTGTGAGAAATGAAGGTCTCCACACACTTCATTGCCACATTGCTGGATTGTAATTATCCATTTTATCACCAGATGACTGGTATATAATGAATTGTGTGCATCTATGATAAGATAACATCAGATGTAGCAAGAAGAGCATATTATCATATCAGATGACCTCAGCATGAAAGCAACGCTGATCGATGGATCTCTCCTGACAGGAAAAATGGCTGGGCCAAAACCACGTATCATTACTCTGGCTAAGCGAGAGGGACAGGGCTATGGCTTCTACCTTCGAGTGGAGCACGGCGAAGAGGGTCACCTGATCAGAGCCCTGGAGATGGGCGGTGTGGCTGAACTGGCCAGTCTGAAGGACGGAGACCGCATAATCAGAGTCAATGGAACATTTGTGGACAGTTTGGAGCACAGTCAGGTTTGATGCATTTGAAAATTTACTTTCTTTCAATTTAATTTATTTCAATAGTTTGGTGGTAAATCTCACACTTGTCTTTTTCTTGGGTCAGGTTGCAGATTTGGTGAGAAAGAGTGGGATGAGCGTCGCATTGCACGTCCTTGGAGAAGAGGCATATAAGACGGCCAAAGCCAATGGTGTGACTCTTGCTGACCCTCAGTCTCTGTCAGGTCACAGCCAGCCCACCATGAATGGAGTATCTGCACCAGCTGCAAAAGCCAAACTTTGTTATCTGCCAAAAACCAGCAGTGGATTTGGTTTCTCCTTAAAGTCCATCAAAGGTAAGCAAAAAAACTCCCATATCCAGATCCCATTTTATGTACCATTTATCTGAAAATACAAATTCAAATAAATGGTGAAAATAACAGAAATATTAAATGTTTGTAGACTTTGTGATTTGAATGTATTACATTCTTAAAATTAAACACTTGAAAATAAAGGTTCCAAAAGAGGGTTTTTGCAGCGATGCCATAGAAGAACCATTTTCGGTTCCCAAAAGAACCATCTTAAAATAACTTTTTTTGAAGAAGAATAAGAAGAGTTTAATAATCTGAAGAACATTTTTCCATTATAAAAAAACCCTTCTGTCCAGTGGAAAGGTTCCATGGATGTTAAACCCTCTTAATGGTGCATGCCAAACTTTGTTAAATCCCATCATTAGCTCATCCTCATAAGTCCTCATGGTCAGCTTGTTAGACTAGAGCTTGCTAACTAAAAAAAAAAGTGTTTTCCATTGCAGTCAGCAGTCAGTGAATGGTCATCTGGGCCTGTGAAAGTTAAACTTTAACTCATTTTCTTAGACCTGTTTTGAATAAGTCTACCAATGTTGATTATTGTCAGAAATATGTTGTCTGACATGTGAGATGAAGTACTAACAGGAGTTACTTGATCTTACCCTGTTTTCTCTCAGGTACTCAAGGCATATTCATGACAGACGTGGTGTTTGGAGGAACAGCTGATCAGGCCGGTGTGAAGCTGAGTGATCGTATAGTGGAGATAAACAGTGAAAATGTGGAGAATCTCTCACATGATCAGACTGTGCAAAAGGTAAGTTAAAATTATGCCTTTATTCTAACTGCAAAAACGTCTAACATTACCGCTTTATCGCCAATTTTATAGTAGCTTTACCATTTTAGAAAAGCTTTAAAGGGATAGTCCACCCAAAAATGAAAATTCTGTCATCATTCACTCACGCTCATGTTGTTCCAAACCTGTATGACTTACTTTATTTCGTGGAACACAAAAGAAGATATTTTGAAGAATGTTGGTTAATCAAACAGTTCCGGGTTCCACTGACTTCTGTTATGTTTTTTTGTCCATGCACTGGAAGCCAATGGGACCCAGAATGTTTTGGTTACCAACATTCTTCAAAATATCTTCTTTTCTTTGCAACCTGAATGGATGCTGCTGAAGACCTTGACTCTACTGTTTTACTCTACATTGCCCCAAATATCAGTGTTTGAGGAAAATATTAGAATAATGTACTCCTATTGTTATTGTAGGTGAAAGCAGCCGGGGACAAACTGATGCTTCTGTTGGTGGATGAGGACACTGACAAATTCTTCAAGAGCAAAAGCATTCGACCAAGTATGGCTGATGCCACCGTCAGGTACCTCCCACATAAGCCACGCATTGCAGACATGACCAAGAGAGCAGATGGTTATGGCTTTGTCCTGAAGGAAGATACTAAACTTGCAGGTAAGTGCTTGCCATGTGTCATGGTGAAGAAGTCAACATGAAATTTAGCCTATTACACATTGTATTATCAAAATGATTTAAGGCCCTGTCAAATTTAGCCTAATTTCAGTCTAAATTAAATCTGCTTCAGTTGTTCAAAAGACAGCTTAAAATAGAATATTGGTGAGGCTTTTATTTTGGATATACAAAACCTTTCCAAAAACAAAAAAGTATTATGTTCTTGTCAGATTTGTTTTGGTGGCTTATCTTTTGGTTCCTGCTGAGGGAAATGTTTTAGCAGTGCATCTGTATCTGACCAGCCAAGAAACGTAAAAGAGTTGCAGATAATGAATTTTAAAATAGGTCACAAGCTATTTATTCATTATTTTGTAAGTTTTAAGAATTCCATCCTTTATTTAATTTCATCCAAAATGACTTACAGTACACTAATTGCATAGACGCCCCTCTAGAGCAACCTGAGGTTAAGTGCATTGCTCACAGACATGAACTTAGGGGAAATACAGCGGGACTGTAGTTTCCTGGGTCCTGGAAATTTGGTGTTAGCAGCCCATATTCTCTTTGTATTACCATTGCATTACTTTCAGTAGTTCTGTTTATTTTTCTTTCTAGCATGGTGGCGCATAATGCACTTACTGAAGTTAATTGCAGTGTAAGGGCAATGTGTTCATGGTGTATAACTGACATGTAACTGTGATTCATAGGAATTTTGATGACACTGTAGTGATATGCAAAGGTTATCTAATAAAATGTCTCTAAGATGCTGTAAAAAAAGATTAGCATTTTAATATCATTTAATATCACAAGATGTTCTTATGTACAGGAAATGGTGTAAAAGAGGGTATTTTAACAATATCATTAAAAACTTATTTAACTAGCATTGACTTTTCATAAAAAAATATTGAATGAATACATTTCATTACAAAAATTAAAATAACACATTAATAATTAAATTGGTTAAATTAATATTCTTAATTACAATCAATAAATAAATTCCAACACTATTAACATACTTAATGAAATGATTAAATAGGGCAGCCATATGCGCTCTTTTTAAAAGACATGTCCAGGCGAGGATTTCTAAATTGCCCAGAATGTCAGGGTTTTGGTTTTGTTTTTCTATTGGCGTGCTCTTTACTGTCCGTATGCAGTATATGCATGCATATTTGAATTGCCTTGTATGTTCTCTGTAGATCCCACCTTCATGCATGCCACGCTTGGTCGATTATGTATGTATATACATTTTAGGCAATTTAGAAATCCAGGACATGTGGTCACCATAGATAAATCGAGAAATAGAAAAATATTTGTTTTATGTTTTAATATTTGATTCATGTCATATTTTGTTATCTGTCTTAGGTCATTACATTGGAGAAATAGACAAAGGAAGTCCTGCAGAGCGAGCAGGACTGAAGAATATGGACAGACTAGTGGCTGTAAATGGACAGGAAATAGATAACTGCAGGCATAAACAGGTGGTGGAAAAAATATCTCAACAAGGAAACAAGTGCTCCCTCCTGGTGCTGGATGCTGAAACAGAGAAAATGTACAAATTGGTGAGTTATTTTCATTCACTAAGATTGCTGCAATGCAGCAATAAATAGTGATTTGAAATATTTACACTGATACTGAAGAGTACATTGGTGACTGTGTATTTAAATTAAAAATTTGAATCTTAAATTACATTCTGTATTAAATTGTGTAATACTTTGTTGTATAGGGTGGTGTTTCTCCACTTCTGTACTGGGAGGAAATGAGAGGATCTCCGCCCAGCTATCCTGCGCATGAAGCTGAAGCTATACCTGCTCCAGTGGTACCTGCCCCAGCAGATGTGGACCACAATCCCAAACTGTGCCGGCTGGAGAAGACCGCTGCTGGATTTGGTTTCCATCTCAATGGCATCCACGGAGTTAACGGACAGTACATCAAAGAGGTGGTACATCAAGAGATTCAATTGTTTTCACAATGAACAGATTTATGCTGATTTTAAGCAATTTGAATAAATAATTTTTTTGAAAACATGAAAACAACTTTTCAGTGAATGAAGAATTGATTTTCATTTTGGAGTTTGATAGATTCACCCATTCACTTTCATTATATGTAAAAGAGTGGACATGATATTCTTCAAAAATGTCCTTCAGATATAGAACTTGAGGGTGGGTAACTGATTTTCATTTTGGGTTGAATTAACCTGTTAATGTGTTTTCTGTCAGGTGGTGAAAGGTGGCGCAGCAGACAGAGCTGGACTGGAGGATGATGACATTGTTGTGGAGGTGAATGGGGTGAACGTGGAAATGAGCACACATGAGGAGGTTGTTAACCTCATCCGCAAGAGCGGGGACACGCTGGTCCTCCTAGTGGCTGAGAGGACAGCCTATGAGCACCTGAAAGCACAAGGGATCGCCATCACCCCTCAACTGCTGAATAAAGAGCCCTCCGCTGATGTTCCAGCACCAGCTTATGCACAGGATGATGAGAAGAAATATACAGAAAGTGACAACGAAAGACCGGCCACTCCACCTGCTCAAACCCGGTCAAGGGTCTGTACTGCTTTTCAGCATTTCTAAATGGTTTCAATATTCACAATATACCTCACAATACTAAGTTTTTCATTCTGCCATCATTTACTCATTTACTCACTTACTCACACCCATGCCATTCAAAACCTGTGGAACGTAAAATAAATTTTGAAGAACTGTATGCTGGCAATTTTTTTTTTTTTTTTTTTATTAAAACAAAAGTGAATAGGAATCTGGGTTGTTGAGCTCAAAAATGAAAAGGAAAAAAAAAAACTCCATGCAGGTATCCTAAAATATTTCTAAATGTCCATGCAGCCTTGGTGAGCATAAGAGACTTCTTTCAAAAACATTAAAAAATCTAGTGTGAATCTGGTGTATATTGTGATTGCCTTTCTTTTGTCATATTCTGAGGTAACTCTATTAACTCTTCCTTTAAGGATACAAACCATGACCTAAAAGAGCTACTAACTGTAACATTTTTTTTTTTGCACCCTAGTCGTCATCTTCTTCATCCTCTTCATCCTCCTCATCATCATCATCATCTTCAGCATCAGATGCGAGTGAGGACGACAAACTCTGAACACACCACACTTCTGTACCAACAGATACTTCCAATACTGTGATTTAGTGACAGGTTGACGCACTTACCTGATCAACTACTGTACAATCTGTTAAGAGGGGGAAAGCACCTTTGAACAAAAGACTGTAAGACCACTGATCAATGTGAATTTACATAGCCATTAGTGACAATGATTATTTCTGTACTGCTTTCATTGGGATCTACAACAACAACGATCTATTTGAACTGGCTTTATTATGCTTGTGATACATGAAATATAAAATCAAAAGAAGTTATGGTCTTTCAGGCAATGCATACTTCTTGATATATAATTTATTCTACAGAATGCTTTGTCATTTTCTCTTGAATGCCTACTGAATATAATCTCTTTATTTGGTGTGATGTCAAATGTGAAAACCATTCTTATTTTAAAGGTGCAATCAGTAGTTTTGTCTGCACTCAGATTTATAGCCTACTCGCCGAACGTTCTATGGAATATTTGTCACGCTACATCACAAAGGATTCTTTAGAAACCACTAATGGGAGTCATTGGCTGTATCGTTCGATTAAAGCTGGAGCTATACCAATATAGAAAGTGATTGATTTTTAATTCATGATGTAGATTTGCTTGCAGATTTGACTGACATTTATTTTTCTTTATGTGGTAGGTATTTAAAATACACAAACATTGGTGCTAACACTTGCTAAAGAATGACATTTTGTAAGTGAGTCTTTGTGTGATTGTGAGTATCCTCTTCAGTGGGGTTTAGCGATATTTTGATCAATCTTTTTATGACTCCGTGAAAAGTTCTGTTTAAACAGGGCAACAGAATTGTATTTACACTAAAGCACACTGTAAGGTCCACGCACTTGGCCCAAGGAAGGTATCCAGTGGTGGCTGAAGGTTTCTTGCGTGTTCGGTCTTTTCAGCGCGCGGAGTTATTCAATTTAGGTTTAACTCAAATCTGACTCCATTTTATTATCTAATCTGACTCCATTTTAATATGACCTCGAATTTATATTGTCATACGAATTGGTTGCGTGACCATTTCTAATTATTATTATTATAACATTTGATTATTCTATTTAACTCTTTACTTTATATTTACTCGTTCATTAGGAATCTATGTCACTCAGGGTGCCTCACGGCGGCCGCTCTACGTGGGCCCCACAATCACAAACTCGCCAGTCTGATCATTAGTCAGAGGTTATGACTAATACTATTTAATAGGTCGCCCATGCTTACCATTCTTTAAATAGTAGTTCTGTTTAGCCCCCTACAGTTACCCATGTACAACTTAGTTAAAGCTCAAAACAATAATCAGCGGTTATGCTAGTAATTTTTGTCTAGCCCCCGATAGTTATATAACTACGTACAACTTAACTAAAGCTGAGACAATAATCAGCGGTTATGCTAGTACTATGAAATATGTTAATATTTC
>NW_015657838.1:1385606-1388267 GCF_001515625.1 Sinocyclocheilus rhinocerous | reverse complement strand
AAAAAAACAACAACACAGATTCAGTATTCCTCAAAATGAATAAAAATAATGCAGCTCAGAATATGACGCAAACCTGCAATAATTAAATGTTAAACAACACAAATATGCTTTATGTATTTAATCCCATTCTATTAACCAATGTCTTTGCTTCTGACCTTCGATGATCCAGTTCAACCGTACTAATCAGCATGTGTCTTTTTTTTATTGCTGAAGTGTGTTGAAATTTCTTCTTCTGCATTCTACTGTACGGACGAAAATTTACATTTCCTTCAGCCTGCGGCTTATTCATTTCACTTTTGGTGTGAAGAGGCTTTTATATTTGCCAAAAATATAACTTTTTTATTTTAAAAACAAACAAGCAAGCCCTGTCCAGATTTAAAAAGTAATGCAAAAGTAACGTAACGCATTACTTGCCATAAAAAGTAACTAAGTAACGTAATTAGTTACTTTTTTATGGAGTAACGCAATATTGTAATGCATTACTTTTAAAAGTAACTTTCCCCAACACTGCCTAGCATTACATAATGATGTCTGTTCCTTCTTTAGGACTATGAAGGTGTGTTTCAGCCACCCCAACAAAAAAAAAAACGACGTATGAAATAGAGCCCAGAGCCTCTCCAAATTCACAGCTCACTCGAAAGAGGCCATATCCATGGAGCACAGGACCATCGGTTAGTCCCTGCTTTCTCTCATTTTACTTTCAGATGTAACACTGCCTCTAAGCTGTCATATATTCTAGATTTCTAGATTTGAAATATTTTGTATTGTTTTAGTACATACTTTAATCTCATACACTTTTCAGTTCATAGACCCTTCATGTTGACCCATCACGGTAAAAGCGATATGCCTTCATATAGTGTCTATGGAACACTTACCTGTTTGTTCCTCAACAGGACAATGTCGATGCTGATCAGCCACCCCCATGTGAAAAGAGGTGCATGCCAGTCAAATGAGGAACAAAAGTTCACCTACATTTTCTAAATATGTATTATACTTATTTTTGTATATTTGTGCACATATTTCATACATCTCTTTTTATATTTGTACATACATTATTTTCAAAAACAAAACAAAAGCATGCTCATCACTGGCAAAATGCTCAAGTTGGGTGCTCGGCAAAAGATATATGATTTTTATTTATTTGTATTTGTTTGTCATGTGACTAATCACCTGGCAGTATAAAGGCTTGTTGTTTAAAATTTGTAATTGTCTGATGAAGAGCCTGCATGCTCGAAACATCATCTGTGTGATAGTCTGGTATAAAATTTTAGCATTTTTGGAGCTTTGGTGTGCCAACTTTTGTTTTGTTTCTTATATACATTTTATATACATACCAATTTCTGTCATGAAACTCTAGATGGCGCAGCCTGATGGGTCCTTAACGTAACTTATGATATTCTTAGCATTAAACTATTTGTCACAAGCTGATTGGTGTTGCATACGCAGCCAATGAGCTTGCTGCTTTACATTTAAATGGCATTCGCTTGAGCATTGCAGCGCGCTTTCAGAGTTCCTCTGAAACTCAACAGCCAGATAAGTGAACGGTCTTTTCTTCTCATTTCAGTGCATTATTGTGTTCATCAGCTTTTTCTAAACTTGCAAACATAGTCAAACAAGTCGTAAAACTATGTGCAGGTATTCGAGAGAGGAGTAATTACTAAGCATATCGTATAACAGCAGCAAGCGGTTTATCTAGTTATGTATGTGAGAATACGTCAAAAGAAAACGTCAAAGCGTCACGGATTTTAGAACAGTAAAGTGAATTGGGAGTACCTATTTGCGCGAAAACTCCAATGCTTTCAATGTTTTCTATGGGCATTCATATATACATTATGTGTGAACGGGCTGATTTCAGATGGGATTTAAGTGGGATCGGTTTGCAGTTGGCGTTTCAAAGCTTTATTTATCCTAACTCAAGGTGAACCCGAATAACTGTCTTCCACAAACGTCCTACTGTCAACAACCTTACTTTGAGCAACAGAAAATAATTTACCCATATATACTAGTGATGTTCGGTTCTTGAACGAATCGTTCTTTTTGTGCTGGTTCTCAGGAAGTAACCGGTTGAGCCGGTTCACAAATCGAACTGAATCGAACTTTAGTTCCGGGTTGATGACGCAGGACGCACAGCCGAAGTAACACGTCCAACTCAAAAAGAACCGAATGAGCCGGTTCAACCAACTGTCGAAGTTTGCCGAGGATTACAGAGGACTCAACAAGAACCGAATTAGCCGTGGCGAAGTTTGCCAAGGATTACAGAAGATTATAATGAGTGAGTTGTCGATACTGTGCAAGCCTGAGGCGCGTACTGGAAACATGCTTATTATGACTGTTATTAATTTACATTTTATTAAAACCTGCAAAAACCTTTCTGTTGAGTGATGTAAATAAATTTTACAATAGTTTATTGTGCATGCATATTATATTTAAAGTTGCTTAAGCGAAATCAAGAAGTTTTTAAGACTGGTTTAGCCTATTCATTCTTTATACTGTAGACATGTAGAACATATCCGTTTGTGCATCAATGTCTGTAATGTGTGCTGTAGGTGTGAAACGTTTAGGAATCTTATCCAAGTTGTAGGCTTGTCAATATTGGTCAATCAGTCGTATCTGAGGATCCGCGAATGAAACTGTGACCACAAACACCATTAACTTAAGTGA
>NW_015657838.1:1384475-1385572 GCF_001515625.1 Sinocyclocheilus rhinocerous | reverse complement strand
CCACCCCCACAAAAGCAGTATGGTAGTGATCTCACACAGCTCTGGACACATCTATGTGTAGCCATTCATCCACATTTGAACAGAGTGGACAGTGAAATCCTGTAAATACAGAGTGATAAGGAAGAAAAAAAAATCAAACCTGCTTTAAAACCCAGCAACACAACTGTAGCTGTACAACTTTACAACAGCAACACTGCTTTAACAAAAAAGCAAAACAGCTAGACCTATTTGACATCAAAAAAAAAAAAATGTTTTAAATGCTGTCTAATCGAGTTTATGAAAAATTATGTTTAGTGATAGTTAAAGATAATTACGAATTAGTTTAATATAAAGATACAAAAAAAGGTAAGAGGATATGACGATGATATCTATTGAATGACGAAATTTAACTATTTGCTCAGGTCACCTGAGCCTGAGTCAGGTGGTTGCTGGGAGGGACTTCATCTATCAGCTTACAATGTGATTCATTTTTAATGACACACATAGTGTGCGTTTCTACCGAAGTTTGAGCTATATTGGCTCAGACACAGTTTTTTAGGTCCTTAGTTAAATAATTCAGCACCCAGGTTCTCACTGCTAAGCCACTAATTTATCTGGGCTTCACTAGCCCAGAAACACATTTAAGTCAAGTCATTAGTTTTACACTATCTGGTCAACTGATCAGGTACACACAGCAATAGTGTTAAGCCCCACTGACTTTCAAAGCTGCTACATAGTAACGACTTTCTACTTCGAGGACCTTGATAGAAATGTAGTGGACTGAAAAGTATTTTGTTTTATTGTGTTATTACTGTGTTAATCCTGTGTTATTCCTGTGTTTATTACTGTGTTATTCCTGTGTTATTGCTGTGTTATTATTGTGTTATTAATGTGTTATTCCTGTGTTATCTCTTTGTTAATCCTGTGTTATTTCTGTGTTATTCATGTGTTATTCCTGTCTTATTACTGAGTTATTCCTGTGTTATAACTGTATTATTACTGTGTTATTCCTGTATTATTACTGAATTATTCCTGTGTTATTCCTGTGTATTTCGTGTTATTTCTGTTATTAATGTGTTATTCCTGAGTTATTTCTGTTATTACTGTTTGATTTCTGT
>NW_015657838.1:1382208-1384095 GCF_001515625.1 Sinocyclocheilus rhinocerous | reverse complement strand
TTCATGTAGCCCTACAAGAGTGATTACTGATAAACTGTCTGAAAAAAAAGAGAGTCACATTTTAGAGAAGAAAAACATCACCCACTGACTTTCAAAGCTGCTACATAGTAACGACTTTCTACTTCGAGGACCTTGATAGAAATGTAGTGGAGTGAAACGTATTTTGTTTTATTGTGTTATTACTATGTTAATCCTGTGTTATTCCTGTGTTTATTACTGTGTTATTCCTGTGTTATTGCTGTGTTATTTCTGTGTTATTAATGTGTTATTCCTGTCTTATTACTGAGTTATTCCTGTGTTATAACTGTATTATTACTGTGTTATTCCTGTATTATTACTGAATTATTCCTGTGTTATTCCTGTGTATTTCCTGTGTTATTTCTGTTATTAATGTGTTATTCCTGAGTTATTTCTGTTATTACTGTTTGATTTCTGTTATTACAGTGTTATTTATGTTATTACTGTGTTATTACTGTATTATTTCTGTGTTATTTCTGTTATTACTGTTTGATTTCTGTGTTATTACAGTGTTATTTATGTTATTACTGTGTTATTACTGTGTTAATTCTGTGTTATTCCAGTGTTATTACTTTGTTATTACTGTGTTATTACTGTGTTATTCCTGAGTAATTTCTGTTATTACTATGTTATTACTGTGTTAATTCTTTGTTATTTCTGTGTTATTTCTGTTGTCACTGAGTTATTCCTGTGTTATTTCTGTTATTACTGTTATTAATGTGTTAATTCTGTGTTATTCCTGTGTTATTTCTGTTGCCACTGAGTTATTCCTGTGTTATTTCTATGTTATTACTGTGTTATTACTGTATTATTTCTGTTATTTCTGTGTTATTCCTGTGTTATTACTGTGTTAATCCTGTGTTATTACTGAGTTATTCCTGTGTTATAACTGTGTTAATTCTGTGTTATTCCTGTGTTATTCCTGTATTATTACTGAATTATTCCTGTGTTATTCCTGTGTATGTCCGGTGTTATTTCTGTTATTACTGTGTTATTCCTGTTATTTCTGCTATTACTGAGTTATTCCTGTTTTATTTCTGTGCTATTAATGTGTTATTCCTGAGAATTTCTGTTATTACTGTGTTATTACCTGTGTTATTAATGTGTTATTCCTGTGTTATTACTGGGTTATTACTGCGTTATTCCTGTGTTATTACTGTGTTATTACTGCGTTATTACTGTGTTATTTCTGTGTTATTACTGAATTGTTCCTGTCTTATTACTGTGTTATTTCTGTTATTACTGTGTTATTCCTGTGTTAATAATGCGTTATTACTGATTACTGTGTTATTACTGTGTTTTAATACTGTTTTATTTCTGTTATTACTGATTTATTCCTGTGTTATTTCTGTTATTCCTGTGTTATACCTGTGTTATTCCTTTGTTATTACTCTGTTATTCCTGTGTTATTACTGTTATTACTGAGTTATTCCTGTGTTATAACTGTGTTATTTATGTGTTATTACTGAATTATTCCTGTGTTATTACTGTGTAGTTCCTGTGTTATTTCTGTTATTACTGTGTCATTCCTGTTATTTCTGCTATTACTGAGTTATTCCTGTTTTATTACTGAGTTATTCCTGTTATTTCTGTTATTTCTGTGTGATTTCTATTACTGTGTTATTCCTGAGTTATTACAGTGTTATTTCTGTTATTACTGTGTTATTACTGTGTTAATTCTGCGTTATTCCTGTGTTATTACTGTGTTATTACTGTGTTATTAATGTGTTATTCCTGTTATTATTCTGTTGTCACTGAGTTATTCCTGTGTTATTTCTGTGTTATTACTGTGTTATTAATGTGTTATTACTTTTTTAAAATACTGTCTAATTGCTCTCGTGGTACTTTGATGTCACACACAGAACAGTC
>NW_015657838.1:1376682-1381608 GCF_001515625.1 Sinocyclocheilus rhinocerous | reverse complement strand
TTATTCCTGACTGTTATTTCTGTTATTACTGTGTTATTCCTGTGTTAATAATGCATTATTACTGAATTATTACTGTGTTATTACTGTGTTGTTACTGTGTTTTAATACTGTGTTAGTTCTGTTATTACAGATTTATTCCTGTGTTATTTCTGTGTTATTACTGTGTTATTCCTGTGTTATTAATGTGTTATTCCTGTGTTATGCCTTTGTTATCACTGTGTTATTCCTGTGTTATTAATGTGTTATTGCTGTGTTATTCCTTTGTTATTACTCTGTTATTCCTGTGTTATGCCTGTGTTATTACTGTGTTATTCCTGTGTTATTAGTGTCTTATTCCTGTGTTATTACTGTTATTACTGAGTTATTCCTGTGTTATAACAGTGTTATTTCTGTGTTATTACTGAATTATTCCTGTGTTATTACTGTGTAGTTCCTGTGTTATTTCTGTTATTACTGTGTCATTCCTGTTATTTCTGCTATTACTGAGTTATTCCTGTGTTATTACTGAGTTATTCCTGTGTTATTACTGAGTTATTCCTGTGTTATAACTGTGTTATTTCTGTGTTATTACTGAATTATTCCTGTTATTACTGTGTAGTTCCTGTGTTATTTCTGTTATTTCTGTGATTCCTGTTATTTCTGCTATTACTGAGTTATTCCTGTGTTATTACGGTGTTATTACTGTGCTAATCCTGTGTTATTAATGTGTTATTCCTGTGTTATTTCTGAGTTATTACTGCGTTATTACTGTGTATTATTTTAATCCTGTCTTATTAATGTGTGTTTTATTTGTGTTGTTACTGTTATTTTCCTGTTATTTCTGCTATTACTGTGTTATTACTGTGTTATTACTGTGTTATTACTGTGTTAATCCTGTGTTATTAATGTGTTATTCCTGAGTTATTACTGCATTACTGTGTTATTACTGTGTTGATTACGGAGTTATTAATGGGTTATTCCTGTTTTATTACTGCGTTATTACTGTGTTAATCCTGTGTTATTACTGTGTATTCCTGTGTTAATAATACGTTATTACTGAATTATTACTGTGTTATTACTGTGTTTTAATACTGTGTTATTTCTGTTATTACTGTGTTTTCCTGTGTTACTAATGTGTTATTCCTGTGTTATTTGTTATTACTGATTTATTCCTGTGTTATTTCTGTGTTATTCCTGTGTTATTACTGTGTTATTACTGAGTTAATCCTGTGTTATTCCTGTGTTATGCCTGTGTTATTCCTTTGTTATTACGCTGTTATTCCTGTGTTATGCCTGTGTTATTACTGTGTTATTCCTGTGTTATTAATGTGTTATTCCTGTGTTATTACTGAGTTATTCCTGTGTTATTACTGTTATTCCTGTGTTATACCTGTTTATTACTGTGTTATTACTGAGTTATTCCTGTGTTATTACTGCGTTATTACTGTGTTATTCCTGTTTTATTACTGAATTATTCCTGTTATTCCTGAGTTATTTCTGTTATTACTGTGTTATTACTGTGCTATTCCTGTGTTATTTCTGTTGTCACGGAGTTATTCCTGTGTCATTTCAATCTATACATATTTACTGTATGTATATAAACACAATGTTATAGCTGCTATATATGTTTAATGTAAAAGACATTGATACTAGTGAGTTTTACACAATAATGAATTATCTTACCTTTCTAACAAAAGAGAGGCAACCTGGGCATCACAACTCAGGACTTTCTCAATCATCAAATATCTTTCCTTGTTCTCACATTGTTTCCGCAAGCAAAGCATGATGATAAATGTTTAATTGGCTAATTTTCGCTCTTCACATCACCAAACAACATTACGCTATAGCGTATATAAAAGTGGCAGCCAATGAGCATGAGGATTCTCTTTGCAGATCTTGTAATTTCAAAATTCCAAAATACCTTGAGGGGGTGTGACCTGCACCATACATAAATAAAACATGTTTAAGTGTGTACACCATTCAGATGACTCTTCACTAAACATGATTTATTTCTCGTAAAGCTTTTCAAATCAGCATCAAACTGCTGAACGTACCAATAAGAATCAGTGGAAATGCTTGAAAACACCTTTTAATTGCAACCTGAGCTTTCTGTATTTGAGCATAAATTGGAGACAGTTACATCTCTGGCATGTAGACAGTGCCTTTTCAGTAAATCAAAAGCACCTGTCCATCTACCACAAAAGAATGACAACACAAAAGTCCAACTTAGTACATATATTCTTAACCCTTTTCTAGTTGACATGATTTCAGTAGAAGATTATGACTCCCACTCAATACAGTATCGACGTGTGTATTATTACAGTTCTTAATGAGACATGGAATGATAGTAACAATTAACAGGCCTGAAAGAAAAACAAGAGACCAACAGTCTACTGTAACATCTCTGGGTGTTGCTGAGATATATATGTGATGTCTATTAATGATAAAAGATGGCTCAAGAGTAGCTGATTTCATGGCAAGCAAACTAGTGAGAGCAATTCGTTTGTTCACCTACCGTGGTAAACATAACAACACCTGGTTTGGAAAATGTTATGTTCTTTATAAAAAATAAAAAATAAACACTTTGAGGAAAAACTACACCCACACTGTATACCATTCTGTCACCTCCATTAATATGAGCCTATTTAAATTATACAGCAAATCAACATTTTTTGAACCCAAAATCAAATAAACACTCTGTTTCTGGGCCCCTCCTGATTCAGGAAATACAGACCCAATAATGCTCATTACAGGACAGAGGCATAAAAGCCCTTCTAAAAGGAGAGAAAAAAGAAGGAGACACTTCAGTCCTGTGCGTCTATCTCTGATGAGGTCACTTGTGAGGTCACAGGGTCATGTGCTTCTCAGGTGCCTGTTTATGGGCCAGGTAGAGAAAAAGGATGCTGGAGAGAGCACTGACCAGGAAGATCACGTCAAACCACCGGTGGTAGAAGTTAAACTGCAGTTCTCCCAGTACCTCCGTCACTATAGTGCGGTACTCTAAAGGCATGCTCATCCTCATCAGGAGCACAGACGACACAAAATACATTCCCTACAAACAGACAGCAGATAGAGAGAGAGAGAGAGAGATGTCATACCATTTTGTTGATGGGACTGGGAATCAAAAACAGTTATTATTCAGAATTGGCTGTACTTTTTTAATCAATACTTGAACCAAATGATTTTTATGGCATCTGATTCTGTTAATGGTTCTGGAACATACAGTATTGTGAAATGAATTCAGAATTAGAACTGGAAAAGTTCCTTTATGACTCCGATCTCTATATATTGGAGACTATGTTACTATGTTATATATTTATATTACTATGTCATGTATTTCATGAGATAATATTAATTATAATATAATATTATACTCATTTTGACACTAGGTTAAAAAATTATAAAAAGTTATCCATTATTTCTGCTGAACACAACTGTTTTTACACTACCGTTCATAAATCTGGGGTCAATAACATTTTTTTTAGGTTTTTTAAAAAGTATCTTATGCTCACCAAGTCTGTATCAGTAAAAACAGTAATATTGTAAAATATTATTAAAAACTGAAATAACTGTTTTCTATTTGAAAAGAAGTTAAACTGTAATTTATTCCTGTGATGGCAAATCTAAATTTTCAACATCATTACTCCATTCTTCTGCTGATTTGCTGCTCAAAAACACTTATTATTATTATCAATGCTGAAAACAGTTCTGCTTAATATTTTTTGTGGAAACCATGAGACTTTTATTCTTTGATGAACAAAGAACAGCATTCATTTGAAATCGAAATATTTTGCAACATTATAAATGTCTGTACTCATGTGTCATTTTTAATAAACTGAATGCACCCTTGATGAATAAAAAGCATTAATTTCTTTAAAAAAAAATACAAATTTTTAAATGTGTGTGAAATGTATGAAATTTCTTACTGATTATGACATGGTCCCAACTTTTGCTGATATATGGATGTCTTAAATTAACGTTTAATTAAATTAAAAGCAGTCCTTCTAAAATAGTGCTTTTTTAATATTATGTCTCACCATGATCTGAGCCAGGACAAGCACAATGACATTGGAGGACTTGCTGCTGGAGATGGCGTAGAAAAACTGTGAACAAAACATAAAGAGATACCAAACCAAAACTGCTTTTTATGAGCTTTAAACATCATTAATGCTTCTCAGAAACTGAATTCGGGCAAGACCATGTTGCAGTTGCTCAAGGATATAATCTCCTCCCTCTACAATGGCTGAACCAACACACCCACGCACATCTTCAGTAATATATGACCATTTCACCTTAAGTGATAAGACTGAATGAGAAAAAAACATGTTCATCCGTCATTACCTTGGTGAGTGTGATTAAAAGGCCTCGTATTGACGTGACTATGATGATTCCCACCAGGATAAAGGAAATGTGCTGAGACCAGAACTTGACCTGTGGGAAAACAAAGGTTTAAGTTCTGCTGCACATAAACGAGGCTTTATCCATTAGAAGGGGATGAGCAGCATTTGCACTTATCAGTAGTGAGCAAGAATGAAGCCGGACCCAGATTACATATTTAAGAGGCTGAATCATTACCTCCTCATGGGGAAAGATTAAACCGTCATTTAACAGGCTGGGGAACAATTAACTGCCAACCAAAGCAGTAAATGTCAGCTGACACAGCACACACAATCACAGCATGCATATACAACCACAGTCATGAGTTTAAAGAGTAGATTAGAGTAGATACACAACAATTACGTACTAACTAGAGTGTGGACTAACTAATGTAATCATTTAAAAAAAAATCTACTGTCATTAAATAAGTAAACAAACAACTGGTATGGTAATTTGTCCTGCTGTGACAATGCAGTGCTAACATCTGATCTGTCTACAGTTATATAAATATACAGTTTTATATATATATATATATATATATATATATATATATATATATATATATGTGTG
>NW_015657838.1:1340713-1375733 GCF_001515625.1 Sinocyclocheilus rhinocerous | reverse complement strand
ATAAAGAGCTTTAAAAAATAATTGCATATTAAATCACAATCGCAATATTGGTAAAAAATAAATCGCAATTAGATTATTTTCCAAAATAGTTCAGCCCTAGTGCCCGAAGCGTGAAACAAATAACGCGTTATACGGAGCCACTAAAAGGTTAGCCGCTTTTTTTAGCGGTAGCCTGTTGCATTACAGTACATGAAAGTTCACTTACCACATACACAGAGTAAGGAGAAATGTCTGATAGGACGATGGCGAATGATTTGCAGATCATGAGCACCAATGTCAAATATCTAATCTTGTCAAATGTGTGGTAAGTACTGCCGCTCCATAGTATAGAGTCCTTGTGATCACGAATCTCGAAAGTGAAAGAGAAAATAAAATGAGAGCGCGCAATCGAAAGCGGTTTCAATAGCGGCTCCCTGATGCCCGCAATTTATATACACTCACCTATACTTAACCATTGATATAATTGCGAGAAAAAGTATTGAAATATTTTTTTTTAATCCTCCCATCTCATAGGCTATTTATTCCCTTTAGTGTTTCCGTAGTACACTTAATTTCCTTTCCGAACACGGAACTGGGATGCGGCGGATTGCGGGAGGGGATCACGATGTCAACTTAACATTGTGATGGCTTAACATCTATCGGCCCAACCCTGATTTCTATTTAACGCTGTTTGAACTTTGAAGAAAAAGAATATATTATGACTAAGTCTAATGGGGAAGTTTAAAAGAGATTTAGTTAGCCAAAATGAATAAAGCAGCTTAAGCTGACGATAACATACATCAAACTGAATGCCGAGATAGTTGACTGTGATCTCGATTCCTCTTGTCACTGGGTCAGTCTTCCCCACACGGTCAAACACTATGTTTATAGTGGCCTAAAAAGAATACATTAGAGTATGTCACTGATTAAGACACATTCTTACAATGTTTTATAATACATGGCAAACAAAATGAGCAAAAACAATTCATACCATGAATATTTTCCACACACAGTAGATGGAGAAGAAATACCCTAAGAAGTTGAAGTATTTCCCTTGAAATGTTTTTGAGTACTCTATGCGTTCCTTGGGATACAGAAATATAAGATCATTATAGTGTTTATAATATTTACTTTTATTTATATAAAGGATTTCCACACATTTTGACCAAAGAATTTCCATGACTGTCCTGTGATTACTGGATATTTTAAAGAAAGAAAAAAAGCTACATTAACTACAATTGCTTACTTCCAGGTTTTACATGAGCATGGGATCCCTGTATATAGAAACAAAACTAATTATCATTTCAAAATTTCATTTGTTAAATACCTTGGTGGCTTGCAGGTCGACGGTCTCCAGGAAAAGCTGTCTACTGAGTTCCTCCAGAGCATCCACTTCCTGCTGGATCACAGAAAGATCTGCAGTGCCAGAGTCAAGAAACAAACATCCCTCAGAAGATCCACAAGTCACAGCAATCAAACTTTGAGCCTGTGGTCCTAAACTAGTGCATCACAATCCCCCAAAAAATTAGTGCTCTCAGCCTTGAAAACAATGAACAATATTACTAAAAGAAAATACAACCCACACTACATTAAATATGGATTTGTAGTCAATTAAAAACCAATAAAATTAATACATTTCAAAGTCTGACTTTATTAAAATTATTATTTGCTTTTGTAGAATAAAATATGTATTGTAAAATCTGGGAGCTGAACCAAAACCAATTGAGAAGCCTTGTTTATAGCCAGCAGGTTAGTGTTCCACTGTACCATCCGCGGTACACTGCGTGTTTTAGGCGTTTTAGGCAAATTTTACAGGAATGCTAAAGGGTTAACCAATCTATTTAACATGCACATGCTCACATATACACACATTATTTACTGCCCATTAGCTACTGTTTTAAATTAAATTGCTGTGGCAGTCCTCCAGGGGCGAACAGGGGTTAAGTGCTTTGTTCAGACACTTAGAGCACAATGGTGATGAAATGTGATCTCTGTAACTCTCCAGTTGCTGGGTCTCCTCTAAATGAGACTAAATTACTAACTCAGAACCTGCACTATTAGCCTGCTGTCTCAAATTCAAATGGCTCATTAAGGATACTCTCACTGCCTGATGGGGAGGAGGTCACACTCTTGATCATCCCCCAGAATCCCGTCTGTTTATTCTGCTCCTCTCCACGCTGGTACATTTGCCTTCTTGTCATGGCAATCCTACAAAGAGATATTAAAAATGTCTTATCTTGTTCTGTTATGACAAAATTGAAGAATACACTACTTTAGGTTAATTTAACATCCATAAATGTAGGGTCAGAAAGATTTTTTTCAACATAATAAGGATAATGTGACACTGAAGACTGGATTTAATAGCTGCTGAAAAATCAGCTTTACAAACACAGGAATAAATAACATTTTTTAATATATTAATAGAGAAAACAGTTATTTGACATTGTAATAATATTCCACAGTAGTATTGTGTTTACTGTATTTTTCATGATCAAATAAACACAGCCTTGGTGAACAAAAGAGACTACTTACCAAAATAAAATAAAATAAATATTATAATAATAACTTACAACAGTAATGTGTATATATAGAGTTATTTATTTCTGTATATATGTAAAATATATATTGAAAATAATAAGGATAATGTGACACTGAAGACTGGATTTAATAGCTGCTGAAAAATCAGCTTTACAAACACAGGAATAAATAACATTTTTTAATATATTAATAGAGAAAACAGTTATTTGACATTGTAATAATATTCCACAGTAGTATTGTGTTTACTGTATTTTTCATGATCAAATAAACACAGCCTTGGTGAACAAAAGAGACTACTTACCAAAATAAAATAAAATAAATATAATAATAATAACTTACAACAGTAATGTGTATATATTTCTGTAAATATTTTATTTTATATGTAAAATATATATTGTATATATCTCTTTAAAGAACAAAAATGATGTTGAAGCTAATTAATAGTACATTATTTAAAAATACAACAAGCATTTTGAGTCTCTGTGTAAATAAATAAATAGACAGAAATTCCTGTGATTTTGTGAATATGTTTCCCCTTTCTGATTGGATCCCTCTCTTTATACTGCTTACCTTTTCTTTTTACTGACAATCATGTCCATAGTCTGGAGAAGTCTTCTCTCCAGGGCCAGGATATCGCTGTCGGTCACATTTCTGAGCAAATAAACCAAACAAGCATCTAGTATCTTATATATAAAATATAAACACAATACAACACGCTCTTCTCTGTTATTTTATGTGTATAAGAGCACAGATACCTCAGGAAATATGACATGTATGTATAAGGACAGTTCACAGCACCAAAGCCAGACAGCAGAGCCATCAGTGTGACCCCAATGACCCCCACACGACTGATCAGCTGCTCTATGGACAGAATGCCTGAAAATACAAGAAAAAAGATACACAGCTACATATCAGGCTGCAAGACAATTAGGCCTATTATTATTATTATTATTTTAATATGTTAACTTTCTTAATGCACATTTCTTGTCTTAATGTGCTTGAATCATTGGTGCACATTATTCCAATTATAACAAATGATTGTTCTCAAAAATCTACTAATTTTCATACACCAGTCAATTATTTGTTGTTGTTGTTGTGTTTTTTTTTGTTAAATATTATGTTACATTCATAAATACATAGATAGAAAAGTTTCATGTTGACAGTGCCTACCATGTTTTGGACTAAGTATAGGGAAAGGATCGCCCAGTTTCCAGAAGAAATACATGAACGTGAACCAGACCACGCATGAAAAAAGCAACCTTTGTCTCTGCACTATAAAAGAGCATCAAAAGTAGGGAGCATAAACAAATTTAAAGGAAAAATTTGTTGAAAATGTACTCAATCTGACGGCACCCATTCACTGCAGAGGCTCCATTTGTGAGCAAGTGATAATGCTAAATTTCTTCAAAACTGTTCAAATGAAAAAAATAATAATAATAATAAAACTCATTTACACCTTGGGTGGTCTGAAGGTGAGTCAATTTTCATCAAATTTCCATTTTTGGGTGAATTATTCCTTTTGACAAACAAATGGAAAAGCTACAGAATACATAAAGAGAACAAAATCTACTTACATAATCTTATATTACTGACCACAAAGTAGCCAATGTAGAAAGGCACCACAAATATTAGAACTAGTAATATAACATACAAATTCAGCTTCCAATGGAAATATCTGGACCTGTTTAGAAACAAACAGCGTGTGAGCATCTGATCTACAGTTCTCATCATCCAATATTTGTAAATCAAGAATACTTACGTGCTGTTTAATACACCGAGGATCTCAAAGATAATGAGCTCAAACATAGTGCAAGAAAAGGCAAATGTGACGGAAAAGACCACCTGCACAACATACTGTCGAACCTGATGAGGAATTGAGACAGACCTGTATGATAAATACTGAAAGGCCAGAGTCAACAAAACTGGTCTAAATCTACAACTCTTATGCACAATACCTCATAATCTTTAAACAACTGCCTCATGAAAAACAGCCACCCAAACCCAAAAAACAGCACCTGTGGACAGAAAATCATGTTAGTGAGTGTATAAATGTTTTGCAATATTCACAAACAAAACATAAACCAATCACCTTTAAAACACCTTCAGATTGGTGGACACAATATTTTGAAATATTCATGTAGAGAAGATCCACTCCCATAGAGTTCTAATCAATAGTTTTTTTTTGTTTTACTATTTACAACAGACCCCTACATTTTGCGTACAATTTATATATATATATATATTATTATTAGTAGTAGTAGTATTATTATTATTAGGTACCTGTTATAGAAACAGTCAGGCAGACAACTTTTACATTATTTAATTGCTTTTTATAATTCAAACCATTTTATCTTGGTAACATGTTGTTTACTGTACAAAGAATTTAGTATTTGTGTTAGTGTTGTAGCGAATATGCATTTTATTATTATTATTATTATTAAAGAGAGATGAGACTTACTTGAGAAGTGAACATAATCACTGAATCTACGAAGAAAGGCATGGTGTAGCATGCAGTATGGAATTTATATAGCCTACAGAAAATGGCAAACGTGCTCTCAGCTCATTAAGTTAAAAACGCTCTGTTAATATAGAGAAACAAACATTGAACAGAACAAGAATCCGACTGAGCTGTCAAGCTGCTGAAGTCATGACATGAGACAAAGAGGTTTTCCGGCGCACAATATTGTCATCATCAACTGGTTCATTATTCGACCGCTAGAGGGCGCCACCGCCTCAAAAATGATGAAAGACCCCGAGATGTTTGTTGTTGTTGTTGTTGTTGTTGTTGTTGTTGTTGTTGTTGTTGCTGCTGCTGCTGCTGCTGCTGCTGTTGTTGTTGTTAAATAATAATAATTTGAATTTATTAATTAATTTATTTATTTATTTACAAATGTGACCCTGGACCACAAAACCAGTCATAAGGGTCAATTTTTTTAAAATTGAGATTTATACACCATCGCAAAGCTGCATAAATACGCTTTCCATTGATGTATGGTTTGTCATTGTAGGACAATATTTGGCCGAGATACAACTATTTGAAAATCTGGAATATGAGGGTGCAAAACAATCTAAATATTGAGAAAATCGCCTTTAAAGTTGTCCAAATTAAGTTCTTAGCCATGCATATTACTAATCAAAAATTAAGTTTTGACATATTTACAGTAGGAAATGTACAAAATATCTTCATGGAACATGATCTTTACTTAATGTCCTAATGATTTTTGGCAAAATCAAAAAAAAATTGACCCATACAATGTATTTTTGGCTATTGTTACAAATATACCCCAGCGACTTAAGACTTAAGAGGTTTTGTGGTCCAGGGTCACAAATGCTTTGCCAATGCAAAGTGGCTTTTTTACTGTGTGTGAGAGAGTGAGAGAGAGAGAGAAAGAGAGCTATGGTGTGTGATTGAGGCCAGGGGCTGGGTGTTTCATTATTAAGATGGAAAGTCTCATCAGTCTGGAGCGACATACGGAACAGAGAACATGGGAGTCTTGGCTAAATCGCATCCTGTGAAAGCTGTCTCCACATAGCAGTGCCAGTGGCATAGCCCCCAACAGATTACACTTCCATTCAGCCTGTGGTGTTATTTTTATAACATATAAACATCAAAACGTTACTTGCATCATTTGCAGTTCCTTTTCTTTGCATCAATATGTTTAGTTACAAGTCAAAATTATTCAAACGTGTTGTATTTTTGCATACCGATGGGCCTTTTTGATAATAATTGCAAGAATTGTTTGTTACAGAGAGCAACAATATTAAACTGTGATCAAATGGAGACTTTATTGGGGACTTTGACGTTTTTTTTGGTTTTTTTTACAATTGCTATAGAACATATTTCTCAATAGTTATGTCAGTTTTTCAAAACCCTTCATGCAGTGCTCCTTACTAAACCTCAGCTTGGCACAGATGTAGTTCACATCCAAAATGCACTAAAACTACAAAAAAACACTTTATTCATGTGTCAAATGAAGTCTTTTTTTTCCCCATAACACTAGCAAAGGTTGTCACTTTGTCACACAGTGATCTAAAAAACAACTAACAACAGAGTATTATATGTTTTCTTTTATAAAATTTCTTTACAAAACAAGAACGACTGCTCTCTGCTGTTAGAATCCACTGCAGTATATGTTACATGATCCTTGTTTACATTGTGGTGCAAAATTATTCCTAAGATGTCCCCTTTTGTATAGATCGTAATGAAATTGAAAGACTAACACCTATATCTAATTGTTTTTATTTTTTTTTTTTTTAGATCTGGAATATATTTCAACATAGTATTACTGTAGAAATGTATCAAATTGCTGTCTTATTTAGTTTTGTGTTAATTAACCTAATACAGTCGCTGGTCCCCATTGACTTCCACAGTATAGAAAAAAAAAGGACTATGGAAGTCAATGGGGGCCAGAAACTGTTTGGTTACTAACAGTCTTCAAAAAAAAAACACAAATATTCTTTTATGTTCATCACAGGTTTGGAACACTTTGAGGGTGAGTAAATGATTGACAGAGTTTTCATTTTTAGGTGAACTATCCTTTTAATTGTAACATTTTTTGAGAATTGCGAATTGGTTTGTTACATACAATTTTGGTGGTAGTTGTGTTTGAGAGAAAAAAGAGTTAATGTAATTTGAAAGATGTAGTCACTGAATGCATTTTGTGCCAAAGCAATGACAAATGATCCACAGTTTAATCTAAGACTGCTGTTGTGTGAAGAGTTTTGAAAAAGCTACCTAAAATGGTTCCTGGCGTTTGTAAAAAAAAAAAAAAACTAATATTGTAGCGCTTTACTTGTATTGTATGTAAAAGTTTTCCAAGAAACTTTAGGCGAAACATCTGAGAAAAGTTGACTAGAACATATGTGAGATCCTGTAAGCTTCAAACCATTTGATGGTGGACTAAAACCATTGAGAACAGGTGTTTTAGTCCACCATCACTCTTCTTTTGCTACAACTCGCCCAAAGAAAATAAGCATTAAGTCAAAACCTCCCACAACACCACAAAAGGCTTGACTTCCTCACGGCCCCTGAAGAGCTTCTTGACAGTGCTGTGTGAACTGAAACAGATGCTTAGGTGTCCCACAGCACTGTCGGCACACAATTGGAGTTGACAGAGAGTTTTCTAATTCATTGGTTGATTTATTTATATACTGCAGGAGTCTAGGATGATGTGTGGGGAAGCATCCGCTGTGGAGACTATGAAGCAATGTAAGCGATAACGTGTTTCTGATGAGCTTTTGGGACTCTTGGGAAAGCACTATTGTTTGAATGTGAGAGGGCTAAAGAGAGATACAGTCTCTCAGGCCTCTTTTAGCTCCCAGCTTTTATTTTCATTTTTAATAAATTTATGCTGCAACACATTGATTGTCTGGCGGTATTTTTTTTATGTGAATATGCTTAGTATATGCTAATTGAGAAAACAGTAAACACAATACTGCACAACAAGCATAGAGAAGTATACTACACTATGCAAACAGTTTTAACATAATCCATTTTTAAGGAGTGAATGAGTTTAATTGGCTTTAAAGTCACATACTAATTATCAGCATCTGGGTTTCTCATCCGTGTCTCTGCAATGGTTCACCTTTGACCTTTCACCCATCTTACATTGCGCATTTACTCATGTCAATTTTTCATTTTTAAATGGTAATTTTATTTTCCAGAGGAAGGTTTTTTTTTTATCTCTGAAGTGGTTGTGTGTCTGTGTGCATATGAGCGGGAGGAAAAGAGAAAGTCTGAAAGCATGTTTGTGTATGTGTGGGAGGAAACAGCTGTCACACACAATCTATGTCAGAATCCTCTTCTGTGAGAGCTAAATTAAACCTGTCCCACATGGGCGCTCCTTAAAGACACCTTCATAGTGGTGTACACACAGCTCAAACGTCCATTTCATGGTTCAGGGCATCAGTGTCAGCTTTAACCTTCAGCTGTGGGGATTAATGTTATAATTCTACACAAATCTGCTTATTTCGCAGTCTAAACCTGTGCAAATACAACCTATACACTGTAAAAAAAAATGATTGTGATTTTAACAGGAAAAGATGTAAATTGTTAATTGGTTAACAGTAAGTTTCCATACTATATATGGTGAATAACTTTAATTATATTTAACAGTAAAATACTGTTAAAATTACAGTTTTTGGAAGTGAAAAAGAACACGTCATTGTATAATTTACAGTGAAAAAATGTAAATTGACACTCCCAGAATTCCTTGCATGACACTTCATATTTGATGTTTTTTTGTTGAAATAACATGTTTCTTCTTTTTGTTGTGTTTCTTATCAGTTGTGTACACTAGGGTTTAATCTTACATCTAATGTTGTTAAATTAGTGTTTATTGCATTATTTCAGTATCATGTGTGTCACCATGATCAAAAAAATCTAAATATTGAGAAAATCGCCTTTAAAGTTGTCCAAATTAAGTTCTTAGCCATGCATATTACTAATCAAAAATTAAGTTTTGACATATTTACAGTAGGAAATGTACAAAATATCTTCATGGAACATGATCTTTACTTAATGTCCTAATGATTTTTGGCAAAATCAAAAAAAAATTGACCCATACAATGTATTTTTGGCTATTGTTACAAATATACCCCAGCGACTTAAGACTTAAGAGGTTTTGTGGTCCAGGGTCACAAATGCTTTGCCAATGCAAAGTGGCTTTTTTACTGTGTGTGAGAGAGTGAGAGAGAGAGAGAAAGAGAGCTATGGTGTGTGATTGAGGCCAGGGGCTGGGTGTTTCATTATTAAGATGGAAAGTCTCATCAGTCTGGAGCGACATACGGAACAGAGAACATGGGAGTCTTGGCTAAATCGCATCCTGTGAAAGCTGTCTCCACATAGCAGTGCCAGTGGCATAGCCCCCAACAGATTACACTTCCATTCAGCCTGTGGTGTTATTTTTATAACATATAAACATCAAAACGTTACTTGCATCATTTGCAGTTCCTTTTCTTTGCATCAATATGTTTAGTTACAAGTCAAAATTATTCAAACGTGTTGTATTTTTGCATACCGATGGGCCTTTTTGATAATAATTGCAAGAATTGTTTGTTACAGAGAGCAACAATATTAAACTGTGATCAAATGGAGACTTTATTGGGGACTTTGACGTTTTTTTTGGTTTTTTTTACAATTGCTATAGAACATATTTCTCAATAGTTATGTCAGTTTTTCAAAACCCTTCATGCAGTGCTCCTTACTAAACCTCAGCTTGGCACAGATGTAGTTCACATCCAAAATGCACTAAAACTACAAAAAAACACTTTATTCATGTGTCAAATGAAGTCTTTTTTTTCCCCATAACACTAGCAAAGGTTGTCACTTTGTCACACAGTGATCTAAAAAACAACTAACAACAGAGTATTATATGTTTTCTTTTATAACATTTCTTTACAAAACAAGAACGACTGCTCTCTGCTGTTAGAATCCACTGCAGTATATGTTACATGATCCTTGTTTACATTGTGGTGCAAAATTATTCCTAAGATGTCCCCTTTTGTATAGATCGTAATGAAATTGAAAGACTAACACCTATATCTAATTGTTTTTATTTTTTTTTTTTTTAGATCTGGAATATATTTCAACATAGTATTACTGTAGAAATGTATCAAATTGCTGTCTTATTTAGTTTTGTGTTAATTAACCTAATACAGTCGCTGGTCCCCATTGACTTCCACAGTATAGAAAAAAAAAGGACTATGGAAGTCAATGGGGGCCAGAAACTGTTTGGTTACTAACAGTCTTCAAAAAAAAAACACAAATATTCTTTTATGTTCATCACAGGTTTGGAACACTTTGAGGGTGAGTAAATGATTGACAGAGTTTTCATTTTTAGGTGAACTATCCTTTTAATTGTAACATTTTTTGAGAATTGCGAATTGGTTTGTTACATACAATTTTGGTGGTAGTTGTGTTTGAGAGAAAAAAGAGTTAATGTAATTTGAAAGATGTAGTCACTGAATGCATTTTGTGCCAAAGCAATGACAAATGATCCACTGTTTAATCTAAGACCGCTGTTGTGTGAAGAGTTTTGAAAAAGCTGCCTAAAATGGTTCCTGGCGTTTGTAAAAAAAAAAAAAAACTAATATTGTAGCGCTTTACTTGTATTGTATGTAAAAGTTTTCCAAGAAACTTTAGGCGAAACATCTGAGAAAAGTTGACTAGAACATATGTGAGATCCTGTAAGCTTCAAACCATTTGATGGTGGACTAAAACCATTGAGAACAGGTGTTTTAGTCCACCATCACTCTTCTTTTGCTACAACTCGCCCAAAGAAAATAAGCATTAAGTCAAAACCTCCCACAACACCACAAAAGGCTTGACTTCCTCACGGCCCCTGAAGAGCTTCTTGACAGTGCTGTGTGAACTGAAACAGATGCTTAGGTGTCCCACAGCACTGTCGGCACACAATTGGAGTTGACAGAGAGTTTTCTAATTCATTGGTTGATTTATTTATATACTGCAGGAGTCTAGGATGATGTGTGGGGAAGCATCCGCTGTGGAGACTATGAAGCAATGTAAGCGATAACGTGTTTCTGATGAGCTTTTGGGACTCTTGGGAAAGCACTATTGTTTGAATGTGAGAGGGCTAAAGAGAGATACAGTCTCTCAGGCCTCTTTTAGCTCCCAGCTTTTATTTTCATTTTTAATAAATTTATGCTGCAACACATTGATTGTCTGGCGGTATTTTTTTTATGTGAATATGCTTAGTATATGCTAATTGAGAAAACAGTAAACACAATACTGCACAACAAGCATAGAGAAGTATACTACACTATGCAAACAGTTTTAACATAATCCATTTTTAAGGAGTGAATGAGTTTAATTGGCTTTAAAGTCACATACTAATTATCAGCATCTGGGTTTCTCATCCGTGTCTCTGCAATGGTTCACCTTTGACCTTTCACCCATCTTACATTGCGCATTTACTCATGTCAATTTTTCATTTTTAAATGGTAATTTTATTTTCCAGAGGAAGGTTTTTTTTTTATCTCTGAAGTGGTTGTGTGTCTGTGTGCATATGAGCGGGAGGAAAAGAGAAAGTCTGAAAGCATGTTTGTGTATGTGTGGGAGGAAACAGCTGTCACACACAATCTATGTCAGAATCCTCTTCTGTGAGAGCTAAATTAAACCTGTCCCACATGGGCGCTCCTTAAAGACACCTTCATAGTGGTGTACACACAGCTCAAACGTCCATTTCATGGTTCAGGGCATCAGTGTCAGCTTTAACCTTCAGCTGTGGGGATTAATGTTATAATTCTACACAATTCTGCTTATTTCGCAGTCTAAACCTGTGCAAATACAACCTATACACTGTAAAAAAAAAAATGATTGTGATTTTAACAGGAAAAGATGTAAATTGTTAATTGGTTAACAGTAAGTTTCCATACTATATATGGTGAATAACTTTAATTATATTTAACAGTAAAATACTGTTAAAATTACAGTTTTTGGAAGTGAAAAAGAACACGTCATTGTATAATTTACAGTGAAAAAATGTAAATTGACACTCCCAGAATTCCTTGCATGACACTTCATAATTGATGTTTTTTTTTTCATTGAAATAACTGTTTCTTCTTTTTTCTTATCAGTTATGTACATTAGGTTTTATCTTACATCAAATGTTGTTAAATGAATGTTTATTGCCTTATTTCAGTATCATGTGTGTTACTATGATGGTGTTTAGTATTTGTGTGAATGCCACAGTGCACATTCTATAAGCATTTCCATTCTCAGCTTGTGGAAGAGCTGTTTGTGATGAGCTTTGATTCATCATGTGACTTTCTTATCACCACCTGTTTTTGGTGATTATCAGTGTATTACAGTGGTACAAACAGATATTAGTACTTCAATAGGTTGGTATATTAGCGTTACATCAGTTAATGAAATAATATTTTTTTTTTTATTATTATTATTGTGAATTTAAAACCTAAAATGTCTGTCTGTAAAACCTAAAATGTTGCTACCATATTTTTACGGTGAAGTTCTGGCAACCAAAGCTGCCGGTATTTTACCGTAAATGTCACAATATACCGTCATTTTTTTTTTTTTTCCCGTCTTTTTTTTTACAGTGTACATTAACACAAATTTTAATGTGTGCCATTGGATGAGCCTGTATTGCTGTGCCTGGCTGTTTGGGATGTTTAACAGATTTCAGATTTTTTAATGTTGCCTCTGCAAATTATGCTGCAATAGCAGAAAGTATTTTAACATTAAAAAACGTTCTGTTCTGTTCTGTTCTATTCTATTCACAAATCACCTTAATTACTTTATTGGTTATAATAGAATAATTAAAATTCGACTTATTATTTACGTTGTATAATTGTTTTTAATAAAGGTTATGAAAATACATTAATTATTAATATTTAATATATACACAACATTGAAGTACTACTTTGTGAATGAACAGTTTATTCTAATTATTATTATCTTACTACTCTTTATCTATAATATTTATTCATTTTATCATATTGCTTATTGCTTTTTTATAAAAGCAATAAGCCATTTGAGGTTATGTTTACAGTGATTGTAAAGGCAGAACACCTTGCTTTATTCTAGGCAGGCCTGCACATTTACACAACGTGGAGGTGTGTTTATTTTGGATGTGGTATGTCGTATGCTTTACAGCCTCTACAGAGTGTGACAGGGGACTTGTTGAGGCAGAGATACCATCACAACACTGACAAACGGCTTCACCACACATAGACAGAGTGAAATAATGAGAGAGATCTAAAACAGACAGACAACACTGACAAACGGCTTCACCACACATAGACAGAGTGAAATAATGAGAGAGAGATCTAAGAGGGAGGGGGGGGGGGGGGGGGGGGAGGGGGGTCTACTATTGCTTTACACATCACAAAAATAAAGCATTCTCCAGGGCTGTCACTTCAGATCTTCATCAATTCAGGGTGGAAGAACTCTTTCCCAGGACAGAAAGGACGAAATATTTTGATCTGCTTGTTTGTGGTAATTAGAAGCCAAAAGAGGTCAGGAGAGGATAATACTAGCTGTTGGGCATTCCGAGAAAAGACTGTACATTGACTGAATATAAGAGACTGGGTAGAAAACTGCACTACAATAGCTAATTTTCCTTTTTTGTTTGCCCGTTCATCTACAGTTCATCTGAAATTTGCATTTTGCAAAGTAATTTGTGAGGTTTTACTTCACATTTCTATTGGTTTGGCTGTATACATGCATTAGTTATTACCAACACTAAACAAATAAACTTTTTTTTATGGCATTTACTATTGTTTTGTGCTCTAAATCTGTTCATTAAAGATGCAGTGGGGCGATATAGTAGTTTAACATTTCTATTGTAATTGTCAGTTCATTAACTAATGTTAATTTTGACAAGCTAAAAATGTATTAACATGTAGTAATTAACATTAACCTAGATTCACACGACCTTATTGTATATTGTTAATTCATACCTAATACATTAACAAATTAAAACTTGTAAAGTGTTACCTTCAAAAAATAATCACTAAATGAGGTGAATATCTGAAATTAATAGGCTGTTCCTCTACTATCGGAGTGCTCCTTTTTATATGCTTTTCTAAAGGGAAATGGCCTGAACGCTGCATCGGATCATTGCCTACCATTGGACTAATCTTACGAGGCTAATATCCTCTCGGTGTTAGGATTAAAACCATTTCTCATCTTACTTAAAGCATTAGTGCACCCAAAAATTTAATTTAGTCATAACTCACCCTCATGTCATTTAAAACCTGTATAAAACTTCGCTAAAGCATTGTGTTTTAGAAGCCAAGGTTCTATATGCATTTGACCTGTTCCAAAAATCCCCATTTACAAATTTGAGAGGATTTTGATATTGTACATTTAGAATAGATTTAGGGTCTTTGTCATTTTTATGCATGAAAGAGACTTGTTCCCCATATAACTTTTGCTATATGGAATGCAAAATCTTTTAAGCTCAATATCTCAAAATCACTCAGAATGTAGATAGAACCTTATAATTCCAAGGCGACGCTTTATCATTGTTACGGAAGGAGACTCACAGAGGGTTAGAGAGAAACAATGATATTTATTTCCAGCAAGTGAAGCAGAGGATACGGGCAGGTGAATATAAAGCTAGTTCGGAAGTCCTTTGGGAAGATGAGGAGAGATAACTCTAGTATGGGGATTCCCAGGAGATCGTGGAAGGGAGACAGTGGATAGCACACACCTCAGACGATGAGTGACGGGGTATCCACGGAGCAAGGGACTGGAACGAACACTGGAGGAAACACTGGAGGTAAGTACAACTTGGTAGGTAAGTCTTTCAATGAATCTTACGGATATCATAGAGAGAGAGTCCACTTCGTTGGAACGAGATCGGACACTGGAGTGGTGTGAGGTGTGTGCTTATGAATGGGAGCTGAGGGTGATTGTTGATCCGTGACAGGTGCGTGTGATTAGAACTCAGGTGATGGTGTTCGCTGTGATTACGAGGTGGCTGAGCCTGGCTGATCTGTGACAATCATTAACCATGGAAAACAGAATTCATTTGTTCAAAACTATAATAAAACAGTAATATTGTGAAATATTTATATAATTTTAAATAACTTCTATTTTATTTTATAATTTTTTTTTATTTTAAAAATTTGAATATATTTTAAAATGTAATTTGACTAATCTTACGAGGCTAATATCCTCTCGGTGTTAGGATTAAAACCATTTCTCATCTTACTTAAAGCATTAGTGCACCCAAAAATTTAATTTAGTCATAACTCACCCTCATGTCATTTAAAACCTGTATAAAACTTCGCTAAAGCATTGTGTTTTAGAAGCCAAGGTTCTATATGCATTTGACCTGTTCCAAAAATCCCCATTTACAAATTTGAGAGGATTTTGATATTGTACATTTAGAATAGATTTAGGGTCTTTGTCATTTTTATGCATGAAAGAGACTTGTTCCCCATATAACTTTTGCTATATGGAATGCAAAATCTTTTAAGCTCAATATCTCAAAATCACTCAGAATGTAGATAGAACCTTATAATTCCAAGGCGACGCTTTATCATTGTTACGGAAGGAGACTGCTCAAGAAACATTTCTTATTATTATCAATGTTGAAAACAGATGTGTGGCTTAATATGTTTGTGGAAACCATGCTACTATTTTTTTTAGGATTATTTAATGAATAGAAAGTTAAAAAGAACAGTATATATTTGAAATAGAAATCGTTTGTAACATCATACATGGCTTTACTCTCTTTTGACCAATTCAATGCATTCTTGCTGAATAAAAGTAAAGAAAAAAAATCTTACTGACCCAAAACTTGAAAGTGTACATATTTTAAAAGTCACTTGAGCGTTTTGGCAACAACAGCATGCTAATAAACCTTTGAGAAATTAAGAACATGAATGTAAAATTAAATATGGCCATTACATTATTGTTATGATCCACTGTATAATGCCAGGAGAGTAGTCCAGACAAAAAAAAAGAAGATTGTGGGGTGATTTAGCTCGAAGTGCTGACTGAATTGGAGGTGTGTGTGTGTGTGTGTGTGTGTGTGCGACTGTTTGTATGAAGATCTTGTGAATAAAGTGTTAGAGAAGCATCACAGGTGAGAGTTCATGGTAGCTTTCAGAACATTATCTCATTATTACCTTTAATCAACAGATTCAGAAATCAGGATGTCTTTCAAACAAAGAACTGGTAAATCACATTTTTCAAACAACTCATTACAAAGAAAGAGATTTGTTCAACTTTAAATAAAACAACAGAGTATTTGAACATATAGCTATTATAAACCAGTCCGATCACATGAGAAAATGTAACTTTTATGAGATAGCGATTTCGTATGAATTTGTAGCATGTGAATCATATGAAAATTTGTGATTTAAAAAAAAAGAAGAAGAAGAAGAAGAAAAGAAAGAAAAAGAAAAATTGATTTAAAAAAAGCATGAAAGTCCATCCCTAAATTGACACTGGGTTGTAAACAAAAACATAAAATAGTTATGAATTGCCATGAGACTGTGTTGGATATAGTAACAATACATTTGTTTGCATACTCAGCAAGAAGAACTGACTTCATCCACTAAAATAAACATTGTACAGGCTTGTGAAATAACTTTAAACCAAATAGGTTGAGTGACTTTTCAATGTAATGAAAAAAAAAGTTTAGCCTGTACTGAAGTTCTGACTGATCTCTATACCTATTTTGGATGAAAGGAGAGAGCAATTTATGAGGATTATCACACCTAATTTAAAATCTGTGTTGTGAGATAGAGAAACATTTTAGTGGGCAAATAATCCAAGGACCTCTGGACTTCAAAGTCAGAGTGAATGAAAAGAGCAGAGATGAGAAAGTGTGAGAGCTGAGTTCAAATTAAGTTCATTCAGTTCGAATTAATTGTAGATACGTTTCTTGTGAAGCATGAGACACTGAATGATTACGCAGACAGAAATTTGCTAGGAAGTCATTTGCTGAGGTATATGTGAGAGATTACAGGGACAAAAGCTGCCTGCTGAAAATGGTTCATCTCTTAGTGATGATTTACGTCAAGCACTCATCTCACTTTAAGCTTTATGCCTTGACCTTTGGCCATCCCTAAGTCTCTCTCTACTCCAGATGTTGAGTGGTTTCTCTAATACTCCCTCTGGGTCAGACTCATAGCACTACACAACTCAAATATTTTTAACTTGATCAAAAAAGATAAAACTTTAACTGAGAAATAATTCTTCAGATAGTGGATAAACCAGTCTTATGTCTTATCAGCTTATGAGGAATAATGTTTCACTAGCCATGGAACTATATAATTAACTCTAAAAACAGTTTTTCAATGATAATGTTATTTATTGAAGGAAAAAGTTATGTAATACCAACTTGGCCAGTGTAAAAATGTATGTGCTCCTTCAGTTACTAATTCCCAAATCTATAAAGCTGAAGTTATAATAGGATTCAGATGGACTAGACACAACCATGTCTGGTTACTGCCAGCCCTTTTCAGTTCAATCAACAATTAAATATCATCTCAACAGCATGAAGCTGGTAAAAAGGTCTTAACACACTATGCCAAAGGTGAAAGAAAAACACCAACCTGGGAAGGGTTACAAAGCTATTTCAAAGGCTCTTGGAGTCTAAAGAACCACAGTGAGAGACATTATCTTCAAACGGAAGAAATCTCAGCACAGTAGACAACACCCCTAGAAGTGACAGTCCTTCTGATATTCTTCTAAGAGCACAGTGACTACTCATCCAGGAAGCCACAAAAGACCCAAGACACAAACTGCAGGCCTCTCTTGCATCAGTAAAGGTCACTGTTTGTGACACGACTCTCTGAAAGACACTGGCCAAAAATGGAATCCATGGAAGAGAGTGGTGAGGCAAACACCACTGCTAACCTAAAAGAACACACCTCAGTTTCTGTACACATTATGGTTGTCAAATAAAAAGGGTCATTAAATTTGCTCAGAAAAGTGGTTAGTTCTGTACAAAGATCTAGATGTGCAGGCATTTTTAAGTTTGAATAAATTATCAGAATAATTTTTTGCCCACTAATCTAAGTCGCAGTATTAGTCTGTAATCTCTTTCTCTCTTATTTTGTGTTTCTCTCTTGGTTGTAAACAAAGTCTGTTAGTCTGGGCTTTCTCAGGTACTAATGAGAGGGCATTTAACTTATGATTACAGGAGAAATCACCAGTTTCCCATTTCAACATGGTCTTCATGATCCACATACAAACCAGAGTCTTTTCATGATGCCTCAGTGTCTACGCAAGGATCTAATTCTGTTTGTTTTTGTACTTCCATCCTGCTCTTTATTCCCACCCTCCTTGACTGGGTTTTTAAATGTGCATACAGTATGTAAACATGAGATTGAATCATGGGATTTCGTCTGTCCTTTAAGCTGCAGGAGAAAAAAGAGATTAAACCCACAGATTTTATTCTGATGAATCTTGTGTCTTTCACTACTGGTCACACTGAAGCCAGTTTTTAAGATCTTCATATCACATTTCAGTGAGAGAAATCCAGATCCTGCTATGGAGGAACCGCCTTTCACTATCTTCCTCTTCCTTCCTCCTTGTGGACAGGAAATGTTGGAGCAATATTCATAGTAACTGTAATATGTATAGTAATAAATTATAAAATTTTTTTTTTTTTAGAAAACTATGGGATATGGCAATTAAAAAGTGAAACTAATGCTTTTAAGAAGAAGAATCGCACAACAGTTCTGCTATGGCTTTAAAGGTAATATGTTCTCTGCAAAATTGTGCAAAAACACATAATATTGTGTTTAAAATATAACACAATATCAACTTCTTATATTTACTGAACTGTTGTATAAAATCACTTTTAAACTTGTGCAGCTGACACATATCTATGTTCACTTTTTCAGAGGTGAGTTATTGAATTTGAAGATGAAAGTGCTTTTTGATGGGAAAAAAAATAAGAAGAGAGAGAGAGAAAAGTAACAAAAACAACAATAACAAAAGCATAGAGAGGGAGAGAAGGAAATCAATCGAAATCAGCTCTGAAAACATACCTGAAAACTCCTAAAACTTAATTAAATTCAACTCTAAGATTCAAAAATAAATTGTTTAAATTGTATTGATATTTAAAAAGTATTTATTAAGGTATTTAAATTGTGTGTATATATATATGTATATATATATATATATATACTCACCGGCCACTTTATTAGGTACACCTGTTCAATTGCTTGGTAACACAAATTGCTAATCAGCCAATCACATGGCAGCAACTCAATGCATTTAGGCATCTAGATGTGGTGAAGACGACTTGCTATAGTTCAAACCGAGCATCAGAATGGGGAAGAAAGGGGATTTAAGTAACTGATATATATAATTAACAGCCATATCACATGAGAAATTTCAGAAGAAGAATTTAATTCTGTTGATTGATTTAAGTTTTTTAAACATACACACACACACACAAAACATGAAAATCAGTTCCAGGGACACTGACACTGCAATAGAGTACAGTACAATATGACTTTATTAACCCACAATAGGCCATTTAATAGTGTTACAGTATATGTTAGTATAAGGTTACAAAAGCTTCCGAGGAGTGTAAACTCCTCAGGGAGTGCACAGAACAGAGGCGTCATGCCCATTCTAAGTGAGGGGACACGTGCCCCCTCAGATTTCTGAGCCAAGTGCATTTTGAATGCTGCTTCCAAAAGACAAAAATGGCCGAATTATATTTGTTATGTTTGATACAATCGCACCGGTGTGATTAGGTCGTTCAGTGCGGCACAGCATCAGCTTCTAAATTCAAATCTATGTTCGCTGGCTGGCGCTGAGCCAGACGCGTTTTTTACAGTGCTGCGCATTATAACCAATCACACACGATTCTGTTGAGCTTATGATGCAATGACCAATCAGAGACGTTCAAATGGATCATCGCTGAAACGAGGTGTTTTGCTCTCATCAGAAACAACAAAGTGCAGATGTACGTACGAATGTAAGTAAGAGATTCATTTCACAGCGTAAACAGCTTCAGTGATTATAATGGGAGTTTTTGAGAGTGTCTCTGGCTAGACTGAATGAAAATGTTCTTTGATAATGTAAATGTTCTTTGCTCTCTGTAAAATGAAAGTGTTATAATTAGTAACTTACAATATTGTTATTAAATTCACATTAAATACAAAGTCAGTCGTATTAAAAATATTTTATGGCATGACACCCATATCTAGTACTTAAGTAAAAAGTCGGATTTTTATGTGTAATTAATAGATTACACTATTTGTCTACTTTGCCCTTCACCATTGATCAAATAACATAATCTATAAAGGTGCAAAATGCATTTACTTACACATATTTGAGAATCGAGAGATTTCCAGATATAGGCTAGTTAACACGTTTGGAAATATTTCGAATAAAAAAAATAAATAAATAAAATAAAACATAAGCCTATATCAGTTAGGCCTATACAGTGCTATCGTGGCTGCTGTGTGTCACATGACAAGCATGACACCCCCCCCCCTATATCCTATGATCCCACCCTCATCCGAATACAACATCTACATATAAACATGCACTTTCAGAGATATTCTGTGTGCTGTTCGACATCCGGGCATAAGATAGACCCTCCCTGGAGAAAGAGAGAAAAATACAGAATGATCCTCCTGCATTCTCCTTTATAAATACCTATAAATCAGTGCAAGCAACTCAAAGGCCGCGTGGTGGCCCAATTTACTGGCCCAAAAGACTCTATCAGTCTTTCTATCAGTTGCAATATTTCTCTCCTTCCCTGTTTCCCATCGTCCTTCCCATTGGCCTATATATTTCCTTCAGTCTCTCTTATATACAACTCTCAGCATTTTTTAGACAGAACATTATAGTGAAGACCAGAAAGCATGCTAGAATGACTCTCTCCTTGAATGAACAAGAGGTTTTCATTAGCAGCCATATGCTGATTTTTTTTTTGTAATTTTAAAAGACATACAGATTTGGAATGAAATGAAGGTGTAAATGAGGAGTAGAACAATGACAGAATTTTCGTGTTTGGGTGAACTAACTGCAGTAAAAATAAATAAACATACAAACAAATAATTTCAACTTAAAAAAAAAAACACTCAAATTTGTTACAGCCAAAATTATGAGTTTTTCTCAAATTATATTTATGGTTTGGTTCAAACCTTAAACTTTGATTTAAAATTAATCTAAAATATTTATTTTCCCAACCACAAAAACATTCATACAATGTAAAAAGATTATTTATTATAAAGACCATTTACCAATATATTTTCTTCAGGCAGAGGCTAAAATGTTACTTAACGTAGGCCAATATTTGTTTTTGTTTTTTTTGGCTTTTTACAATTTAATTTACAGATATGCTAAATTAGCTATAATATGAAAGTAGAATTTTAGGATAAATTTGATAAAATTTAGGACAAAACTAAAAATATTTTGTCGGCCAATGTTTAATTCAGTTTACTTATAATAAAGTATGAATGACAATGAAAAATAAAAACTTTAAAAGATGTTATGTAGGATGATAAAAAATAATAATTTCTTTTAATAAAGTATTTATTTTGTACATCAGCTTTCTGATGTCAAGCAAAAATACTATTGCTTTTAGACAAACTGAACAAATCAGGTTTAAACAGAAAAAAACAAAAACAAACAAACAAACAAAAAACATTATTTTTGATTAGACCAATATAAAAATGCACTTTAAATAAATGGCACAGTCGTTTCCTCCCTTTTTAGTGGAACTCTTATACCCCCGGTTTCACAGACAAAGCTTAAGCCTAGTCCCAGACTAAAGTGTAAATCTGAGCTGTTTTAACTGAAAGAAACTTGATCTTAAAATATATCAGTGCCTCTGTTTTGTTTTGTCTCAAAATGCACAGCAGTAATGTTTTTTTCTGAGGCACGTTAATAAAAATTACTTAAATGTCCTAATTGAACTATTGCCTAGTCCTGGCTTAGTCTAAGCCCTGTCTGTGAAACCAGGCCCTAGTGTATTTGTATTTGGTCGTATTTTTTGGCTTCTTGCACACTCACTGATTATTGGTGTCTGCATCTCACTTCTGTAGTTTGAAAGTGAAAGTGAAAGTGAAGTGACGTGTAGCCAAGTATTGTGACCTATACTCGGAATTTGTGCTCTGTATTTAACCCATCCAAGTGCACACACACAGTAGTGAACACACACACACACACACACACACACACCATGAACACACACCCGGAGCAGTGGGCAGTCATATTGCTGCGGCGCCCGGGGAGCAGTTTCACACTTAACACTCCCTATAACTGCTTTGGCACTTTTTTCTTAGCTTCTTTCAGTGCTATAGCATTCTTTTCCCCGTTCATGATACTTAAATTGTTTTGTCTGCCTGCCTGTCTATTTCTTTGTCTTCCTGTCCCTCATTCTCTGGTTCGGTGTGTGTCATGCCCTGCTGTCTCCGGCTCTCAGGAAGGGAAAAACAGACAGTGCAGCTGCAGCACTTTTTCTGCTGCATCAGGGAATATCTCAAAGAAATCACCCCAGTATACACACACTTAACAACAGCATCATTTCATCTGAGTTAATTCACATAACAAATCACAATTCTGTCACACTCCTGTTGTTCCATTTGTTAATATTTGTGAACTATTAACATAAACTAACAAACTAACAATGAAAAATACTTCTAAATGTGTGTGTGTGTGTGTATGTGTGTGTGTACACCTGTTTTTCTATTCTGGTGGGGACTTAATTGAATATAATAAGTTTAATCTTGAGTTGCAAGCATTAACCAGTGACTTAGAAATATTGAAACTTAAAGCACCAGCTCTAAAATTATAGAGGTCTCAGATGAATGTTTGATCACACATTTTGTTCTCCAAATTTATAAATGTTGAAGGCTGGTGGTTTAGGTTGCTATATGTTTTGTTTTCTGGGATGATGAAAAGAAAGGGGCTGCATCTTACAATAGAACTGAGAATTTGATACTCTGTGCTAAGTGTGATAAAGGTTATGTATCCTGTCTGTGTGATTATGCAAAGAAATTACTAAATAAGGAAAGAATACAGGGATGGCTTTGATGATGTTAATGCAAATTGTGTGCAAGGCTCTAAAATGCCAAGGAGAGCTTCAGACGGGGCCGCACTCCGGTGGTGAAGACTTACTCGCTGTTACTTTCATTTTATGACTTATGAGTTACTGTGTACTAATAAAGCGAAACCATTACAAATGGTGATGCGTTAAAACTTTATTTAGGAAAAGTCTCTGAGTAATTTATTTTTGGGGTAACCTGTTATTCTGAAACTGAAGGACTTCCTTCGAGCCTTATGAAGCTCGGACTCAGCTGAGCAAACTCGGACACCGGGGGAGATTCCAGGTCTCTTGACTGCATTTCCTGATCTCAGAGGTAAGGGCAAATTAATTGCATCTGTTGATGAGAAATAGGGATGTGTATTAGGGATTTTATGGAGTCTATTCGGTCTATAAACACAACAGTGTGTGTGTGTGTGTGTGTTGTGTTTACGTGCCCAAAGGCCAGATGATATCAGGTCCCAGTGAAACTCCCAACAGGAAGCCTAGGGTGAACAACCTCCATGAAGACATTGCACTTGTGTGAACAGTAACAAACAGTCACTTCAAATGAAACAATCACTGTCACACACAGCTCATCCACTGAGGTTTATTATATTTGACTTTTCATGATTAGATACACTTGCTGGTCCAGATGAGGTAGCATATGGTTGTGCAATTTGTTCATAGATGGAATGAACTCATGGGTGAGGGGTCATGTGTCAGTCCTTTAGCTCAGTGCTTCAAGACGGCTTAACTCATTCCAGTTCTGGATATACTTTCTGGAATATCTGATTCTGATCAGTCAGCTATGGCATTCTTTGGTCAGATTTGTATAATTTCCACTCAACCATATAATTAACTCTTGTCCCTGGCAACTTATTTTGTACATAGCTGTTCAAAGTTTCATGTCTCGTGTGTTTATAGTTGTATGTATCTCCTCTCCTTCTGATGAAATAATTTCAACTCAAATCAATATTTAATGTCCTTTTATTTATTTAGTAAGCAGCAGTGTAATAAGCGGGTGGTCATTATCATAGAGTAAACCGCTTGAGGGTGACAGAAATCCTAATCACCCTGTCAGTGTTTATTTAGCTATAATCAAACTTGTTCCAGAACTCAAACTCTGGATTGCAGCAAAAGCAGGTTGTGTACAACATATATATGGGCTAACTTTGTCCTGTTTCACCATGTTTGGCATGTTCCTGCCTGATTTGCCTATCTGTGTGTCATCGTTTTTTAATAATGACATTTTACTTGCAACTTGCTCAAATATTTTCAATGTTTTTTATCATTTAGATGGTGCTTATATTAAGAATAAGCACAAAAATAAGGTATTGAGTCATCTGAATCATTCACTCAGCCGATTAGTTTAAAAAAACAAGTGACTGAGTGAGTCATTGAATTATTCACTGAAGCTATTCACTTGAAAACACTTGCTGATAAATGCTCAGTCACACTCCAAAATGGTGCCAGTTTTAGCGTTTTGCAATAAAGAAATAAAAATAACTAAACTTGATAATATATGTTACAATAATATATGCTTGGAAAATTTACAAGAATTTATAATTCGTCTTTCTCATCTATATTTGTTTTTGCATTGTCTAGACATGAATGAAGCCCTGAGAAACACCTGGGCCTCCATTGTTATCTATGACAGAGGGAGAAATGAAGGATTTCATTCCAGTGTCATGCTTTGATATCTGACAATGCTTACAAGATTTATTTTGCTTCTGAACACTTTTCTTTTCTTAACAGTCTTAACTTTGCCTTTGTGTTAATTTGCTATTTAAGAAGAATTGAAAAAAACTCTTTTTAAAAACATCGTAAAAACAGATCAGATCATTAGGATTAAAAAAAGAGAGTTGGCTAAAGTTTAAACAGTTGATCTCATGAGCAAACCTCATCACTCATTTCATGTCTTCTCTTTTATTTGATCCTCCTGAACTGAATAAACATTTAAATAATACATAGCATGTGTAGAGGAGCCGTGTATACAAATATGACAATGGATAACATGTTCAAATTAATTTCCTACCATCTCCACCCATCCTCGCCTAGAGGTCTGGAAGGGCTGCAGTTGAGCTCTGAGTCTTGTTGGGACCAGCAGCTGCCACTGGATCAGTCTGAACATTGGTGAAGAAATGGGCTCACAGGCCCTGAGGCAATAAGCGCTGAGAAATTAAAGTTTTGACAGCAGCTCTTCATAGGAGCAATTGTACAGCAGGACAGGTTTTGAGCACCTACTCTTGTGAGGCCTACAGCAATATAGGAAAACTGCACGTTAAGATGCTTAACTAGCACTTCAAGCTAGTTTCTAGCCCCTCCAGGTTGCTGTCTTGTTTGTTTGTGAACATAAATACCAACTGCAGGCATACACATTTTTTTAGTATGACTTTGTAACAACTTTGGCTTAAATTAACAAAATAAACCCACTTGTCATGTTTAAGTTTTCTTAAATATATACCACATACTACCACAGGGTTGTCTGCTAGTCACAGAGCTCCTCTGATTTTGTGGACAGCAGATAAAACAGTGATAAATGCAAATACAAACTCCATAGATATGGTAGATATGATGGCAAAATAAATACAGTTTGTTGGTGCAAATTCATTTACAGAAGCAGAAGCTAGTCAAATTAGGGGAATTGAAAACCATGAACAAATCTATGAAAAGTATAAAAAAATATGACCCACACTATATTATAAACATTGTTTTGTGTAGTTAATTATTGACTGTTGTTTTTATGTTATTTATTTATTTATTTACTATTTATTTATCTATCTGTTTTCTTATACAGCTTTTGGAATGTTAATTATTTGAATATTGAGGCCTGTATAGTTTTAATCTTCTAATTTCAGTGTTTGATTTGAAGGACATTTTTGTTACTGTTGTATAATCTTTGCTGTATTCCGAGCTAACAGGGAACATTCTCAGAACATTCTGGTAAGGTTCTCTCTATGTTATAAATAAATGTTCTTCCAGTAACATTATTAGAATGTTCATTCAACATGTTCATTCAATCTTTATATAGTGGAGCTGAGCTGCAGTTTTTATTTTTTGCACCTCAGGTGCTGGACATATGAGACAAGAATGAGATGTGTAAGAAGTACCAATAGGTAAGTAGTAAATAAGTCATAATTTAACTGATTTTTTAAAATATTTTTTTATCTAAAGTAGCCTAGCTACATCTAATACAGGGAGTGTCCAATCCGAGAAAGTGCAGTTAAATATCGCTCAAGGGAATAATCCTGATGTCTCATACAGCAGAGTCTGAAACCACACTGAGATTCAAAATCGAATTTAGACCTGGAAATGAAAGGAAAGCTTAAATCAGGGTTCCTCAATTAGTTTTCGCAGAGGGCCGAATTCTGCCAACAATAGCAAGTAGGGCTGGGCAAAAAATATCGATATCTCGATATTAATCGATTCTCATTTTTACGGAACGATATCGATTCTTAAATCCCAAGAATCGATTAGTCAAGCCTGTTTTTATTTAATGGACGGAACACTGAAGGTCACTTCCCATCCAATAAATCGCAATAAGCATTGTGCTTTGGTACTTTTAATATGAAACAAAGTCTCAGATTTCAAATTCTGTCCATTGTATTGCAGTATTTAAAACTTAAATGCCGTTTTGGCGCTGTTTAATGTGGAGTGACAGATCGCTGTAGAGCCTCAGTTCAACAGACGCGGCAGCGCGAGGCACATGTGAACTGATCATCTCCTCCAAATTAATACCAGTTTCAGCACAAAATAAGCATGACTAAACATCCGAAGGTAAGTTAAAAGAAAGAGTACAACTTTACAATCCGTATCCTGTCTCATGTTATCGCTCAATCTGTGTTTCGGCCGCGCAAAGACGTCAATATAATACATAAAGTCACATTTACCTCAGAAAAAAACATATTCGGTGACCATAAACTCATTAATCTCAGGTAATGATTATGTGCTTTATTCAATGTTAAAAGTGTCTAATGTGAGTTTGAATATTATTTTGCGTTATCTTTATAGCCATAGGGAAAGTAACAATAGATATTTTACCTCAGATCTTGAAAATAAATTAAAGCAAACTTGTACGTTAAAACTGTGAACTCACTGCGAACCAACATGTGTATTCCATAAAGATATCAGTCACTCTCTCACTCACTCACTCAAAACTGTTCAGTCCATTCACATTTGAATCATCTATTTTCCGTGTCCACTTTTCTTTTCTACACACTCGCCATGTTTTTGCAGTCACATCGTATCTACACTGGATGCCACAAAGCATTGCAAATCATTTGAACTTTGTGTCAGTGTGTTATAAATAGAACGAGTCAGCAGTTTACTGTCGGGGATTTGTCGTGTTGCGCCGCATCCAGTGTAGACGGCATCACTGATTATAACTAGTTCTATTGTATTTTATTGCATCGCGCCAAGCAGCTCGCGTCTGGTGTAGATACGATGTAAGTTAATGTAGCTTTCTGATGCTGCGTTTGAATTTTCATGCCACATTATTTGAAATTAGCGCAGGCCAAACTTTTTTTCTCTCACGGGCCGCCTATTGAGGAAACCTGGCTTAAATATTTCACAACACACTCGCATGGAAATTTGTAACTATTTTTCATTTTGTTGAATTAGTGGTGAATTTTTTATAAATTTGTATAATCAAGCTTGTAAGATTTTGTACGAAGTCCCACTGAGGGTTAGGTGCAGGGATAGACCTTCATTGGACCCTTCAAGGTTTTTTTTTTTGTTTTTGTTTTTTGTTACTAATCAAATTGTACAAATTCATACAAAAGCCCCAACTCATAAAATATGTTCACTCATGTGATAGGGCTAAATTTCTTAAAATCCAAAGCATGTAGAGTAAATAAATAAATATTTAAGAGCACTATTTCTAGATCACCAATCAAAAGTAAATTTGTGACACTGATCATGTGACTCAGGCATTCTGAAATAAATTTAAAATTAATTTTACTGCGGTTGAAACACTGATGTCCTTACTGCCTTTCTGGGCCATAAAACGTTTCAGTTGCATTGCCATCTATGCAGGGTCAGACAGCTCTCGGATTTCATCAAAAATATCTTCATTTGAGTTCCAAAGATGAACAAAGGTCTTACGCTGAACTCTGCAGGGCTGCGGCTCTCCAGGACCGGAGTTCACCACCCCTGTTCTAAATGAATAGCCTATGTCTGTGGATTTTGATCCACAGTACTATCTATACCTTTCATTCCATACAAATTTCATTCTAGATTAGTGGTTCTCAATTCCAGTCCTCGCGTACCACTGCTTTACATGTTTTGTATGTATCTCTTATCATTTCAGACGTTTGTTCTATTTGACTGTAAGTACCCTGCGGAGTGGACATCACAGTATATTCCACCATGATTTCATTTCGAAGGGAGCGTATCTGTTCCATTCAAAGGGCATTAAAGAGTACGAGACGTGTATTTAAATTTTATTTATTTACAGAGGTATGTCACACTTCACACTTCTCCAGTAAGTTTCGTCTATGTGTGAAGACGCAGAAGGATTTCGACAGATTTCAGCGGATTTCCCGTGCTCAGGGAGTAGGGAGCAGTGAACACTGTGTAGGGACCCTGTCAATCGGAACACAGTTCATGCATGGAGCTCTCTTCTAACCAGCTGGTTATCTGAATCAGGTGTGTTAAATAAGAGACACATGCAAAATATGCAGAGCGGTGGTATGCGAGGACTGGAATTGAGAACCACTGTTCTAGATCTTTTACTTTGTTCAAATAATGAAAACACTTTTTTTGACGAGTGTGCATGTGCATACTAGTACCACAAGGAACCCCAGAGTGATGTAAGGAAACCTGCAAAATAAAAGAGAACAAAAACAGCAAAACAGTCTTCAAATGCGTGCTTGCTATTTACAGCAATAATCTAACATTAATTTGATCTCAAACTATATAACAGAAGTTATTGCTCTACCACCTGCTTGATGTTATTAGCTCCCACTTGTTCGGGAAATAGCGACTAGTTCATTAATGCATTGTACTACAGTAGTTAAGCAGTAGGGCTGCACGGTATATCGTTTCAGCATCGATATCACGATGTGCGCATCCGCGATAGTCACATCGCAGCGGGATGTGCGATGTTTAGTATACTGATCGTTATATTTATACTGATTGTTTTCTTTGCTCACACACAGACACGGTGTCTACACCAGACGCGACAGCTGTACAGAGATAACCATTTTAAATAAATTTAGTAGCAAAGCTACTGCAAGGGATTTTCAGTGCTGGAAATCCATTTATCCTTTGTTGAAACTACCGCGTCGTCACGAAGAGCGCAGGTCACGGTCGCTTAGCAACGGCAGATGCCACGAAAGCGCAAGATCTCGATCGCTTTGGAAAGAAGGAGAAAGCAGCGCGGCTGGCGTTTTCCACGCATTTTTAGGTGCGACATGTGAACGGCCCCAAAGTCTGTCTACACTGGACGGGACAAAACGACGTTACATATCATTTGAACTTTGTGTCAGTACGTCATAAAGAGAATGTGGCATCAGTTTACTGTCGGTGATTCGTCGTGTCGCGCGCAATCCAGTGTAGTCAGTCACACAGCATCACGGATTATAATGGGTTCTATTGTATTTTGTCACGTCGCGCCGCTTGCGTCAGGTGTAACAGTGAGAGCCACGCAGAGGCACGTGAACACTGAATTCCATTCACTTCCGCGTCTATTTGTGCCTGAAATACTGTGCTCTGCAAGTATCCTTGTAAACACAGATGCTTATGGCTTAGGTGAAGGTAAACAATTGAGAAAATGGATGTGTAACAGTATATTGGTTCACAGCAGTTTAATGTTCCTGTTGCTTTCTCTGTCATGAACGTTAATCAAACAACAAAACACAAAGAAAAATAACTTTTGTAGCTTTAACACAGATTTGTTAGATTTAATTTATTGTGAAAACTATGCAGTTATTTTACATTTGATTATTCAATTTTCTGTACCTGGATACTGTTAGACTTACCTGAAAAATATAAAGCACTGCTTATTTCATTTGTATCATTTATCTATGCTGATTTACTCGCCTACAAAAATCACCCCAATCATTGATTATTATTTTTCCAAATAGAGCTATTGAAGTCATCTGTTTTTTTTTTTATATCACAATATATACTGCAGAAAAAAAAATATCGCAATATCGTGCAGCCCTATTAAGCAATGAGTTATGTTGTTGTTCAGGAAGCGCACCCCAGGACCAGAACCACAATGCAAGATGGGATATGTACCATGCAATTTTTGTTCAGCACTAATTGTTGGATGTGCTCATGCTATTACGTGATTTACATAATTCCTTTAGTGAATTGGGTATAAAACAACACAGACAACCCTATCAGCGTGAACAATTGATTCTTAGTGAATTCTCCTCTGAATGTTTATGTATTCTCATGGTACCTTCTCTCTATATCTCTATTTCCAGTCCTTCCTCTCATGCGTATACACAGCAGATACACAGCACTGCTTACAGTAAACGTGTTTACATTCACGATGAGGATGTTAGGCTTTGGCTTTGTAGATTTAATTGGATTGATTGGCCTTGCATTACACAGATCAGTAAGAGTCACTTCAGGCAGCTGGGTAAAAATGTTGCTTGTCTAATCTCAGGCTGAAAGAGAAAGAAAGAACGAGGAAGAAAAACAGATTCTACCATCATGGTACCATGGTACCAGCATAATACTTTTTGTTAGGGACAAATAAAAATACTTTTATGTAATGTATCTGGCTATTTTACTGTGCTCACTAAAATGCGTCCTCTTTTTAAAAATGTGATAGTCTATAGTTGTCTTTCAATCCAGAAAAAGGCAGGATAAATCTTGTATATATTCTATAGTTGTCTTTCAATCCAGAAAAAGGCAGGATTTATTATTATTATTATTATTATTATTATTATTATTATTATTGTACACTGAATGATAGAAGAGCAAGGGTTTATTAAAACTGACCCTTTAAAACCCTTTTAAGTTAAACCAGAAACCACATTTCAGGTGTATAGTTTTCTTTGGGTACATTGTAAATGTGTTGTAAAAGACACCATGTCAAGTTTCCTTGACAACACTAAAATGATGCATAGTTGACATGATGGCATTAACAGCATTCAAATAAATGTTAAGGTTATATGTGTCAAATACTGTACAAAGCAGACCAGAATTACAAAAAACTAAATGGGTTAAACAAACATTATGAAAATTAAGTTAAGACATTTTAAAATGAATAATATGTTTCCAGTGTTTGTTTCCACAGATCTGGCTAGTTCAGAAAGCATGAGGTAGAGTGAATATTTTAAATGCTAACATATGCTTCCTTTTTATTTATTTTTTCTTTCTTTCTTTCTATTTTTTAAAGAAATGTTATTCAGTAAGTACACATTCATTTAATCAAAAGTGAAAGTAAAGACAATTTCAAATATTTTTAAACTTATTATTCATCAAAGAATCCTGAAAAAAAAAAAAAACGTGTCAAAGTTTACAAAATATTCCTTGAGCAGAAAATCAGCATATTAGAATGATTTCTGATAATTTGACACTGAAGACTGGAGTAAAGATGCTGAAAATTCAGCCTTGCAATCACAGAAATAAATTACATTTTAAAATATATTATTTTAAACTGCAATAATATTTCACAACATAACTGCATTTTTTGTTAAATAACTTTAATCTAAATTCAAGATCATATACGGTATGTATTGTAATGTGAGAAACCTATTTGAAAACAGTCATTATTTTACCAATTTTGTCTGGTAACACTAGATGGCGTAGTGGTGCAGAAATTACATTTACGTGATAATAATAAATCTATTACACTGTAATTTTTCTATTAAATTATAACTATGAAACTGTAAATATTATGGAGGTCTGTAGATGTTTAGTTAACATGTTTATTACAGCCATGCATGATGTTGATACTGCTCCTTGCATATGTTTTGACTTCCTTCCCATATTAATTTACAGCAAATGGTCACATTCAAATCTGAAATATCTGTTTTTGCATCTGCAGATGTTGTAAAGTGATCTGTTGTAAGGTTGAAAACACTCGCTTTGAGCAGAGTGTGTGATTAGTGAACGAAGCCCTGAGAGAACATCTCCACTGAGCTCTGGTGAGTGCAGCAGACTAGAGGACAGTGGGGTTAATGGTTAGCGCATACATATTTCATGCCCGTATGAACTCCAGCTCAGTGGATGTGCAGTGCTGTTCTCTCTTACACAATCTTTCTTTGTGCTTAGCATTCATTATCATGTTTGATGTACAGTAAAGCAGAGTAATGTAAGGTTATGAGATATCGGGTTTGGGCTCTGTTCTAAAAACAGTCAAGGCCGTTCACACCAAGGATGATAACTATAATGATAAAAGTAAATATATAGTTTTAAAATTGTTCTAAATTTTAAAAAATAGCAGAGTCCACACCACAGCTATAACAATAACAGCACAGAGGAACGATATTGTTGGAATCACTTTCAGAACTTTTTTTCCCACTGATGAATGATAAAAACATTGACAGACAATCAGAATCCATCAGAGCTTGAAAGAGCTTGAGCACATAAAGCGGCAGATGACAAAACATTCTTCTATCAACATTCTTGGACGTTCTGATGATGTTATTTGTATTTCATGTATGTTCTCATAAAGTTGAGAGGAAACATTCTTTGGACAACATTCTCAAAACGTCCTTATTATGTTATTTGTACTTAATTTGCATTCTAAGAAACGTTTTTGTAACCTTTAAATAACATTATAATCACAACTAGAAAACTGGATATTTTTTAAACATTCTTAGAATATTACAGTTTTTCTCAGTTGCTTAAACACATTTCTTGAAATTGTGCCTCCTTTTCTCGAAACTCTAAACACAAATCCATAACTTTTCACCCAATTCCCCATACTTCCTATTTTCAGGTCTCTCCACTCAAAACCATTCAATCTTGCTGAAAAAACTAACTTTTCCCTCAGACATGACACAAAACCCCTCAAACACACACACACACACTACAACACAGTCTTACACACTGATGAAATAAATTCAAAACAATACTACAAAACCGGTAAGAAGTTATGTTGCTCGTGGTCCTTCCACAAGTGGCGCAAATTTCATCTAAGACTACTTGTCTTCTTGCCCTTGCCCTTCCCATTCCTCTTCCATGTTGTCATCCTCCTCTTCCTCATTCTCCTTCTCTTCCTCCTCCTCCTCTTTCTCCTCTTCCTCTCCGTACTCCTCCTCCACCTCCTACTCTTCCTTTTCATATAGTTCTTCCTCCACTCCCTACTCCTCCTCCTCTCTGGTGTCTTCGATCTCTTCCTTTACATCTCTCTGGATCCATTGTTTCAAACCTGAATGAGCTGACTTTGGCCCTTTCATCTATCCATCGAAGGTTCTGATTGGTGTGTGATAAATTTTGACTCCTTGTGCTTCCACCTGGGTAATTGTGTGCTAATTGAGCTCAAACTGTGCTGACTTGAGTGAACAATATTGAATGCTAGTGCTTTCTAAATGACCACATGGTGTAAGCAACCATGAAATGTAGGGATTTGTGTGTAGAGTTTTGCAGTAACAGTTCACCAAATCTGACTCAAAAAAGCAGGGGAATAGTGTTTATTGTTTAGGGAAATGGGTGTGCTTTTTAAAAAATGGCGTTATGGTTTTGAAATTATAGTTCAAAAGCCTGGTTATAGTGTTTTAGCAATCGAGAAAAACTGTAAGAAAAAAAAACTTTAAAATAACGTTATTTATTTTAGCTGTGAGGGATAAACTTACAGTGTTTACATTGGCATGTTTTTTTTTTCAGAAAAAAAAAACATTTCAGCAGCTGAACAATCAGTATGTTGCTAAACAACAGTAAAATGCATTGAACGCACTGGACTTCAGTCCTTTACAGCCTCATTTGCATGGGCCTTTAGGCATACAAATGTAAAGTGAGACCAGAAAATTAGAGATTTTGCTATCGTACATACATAGGGCCTCCTGCACCGAGCTTTGTAATTGTCCCTGGCCTTGCTAAATATAGTATGCCAGTTATAAATTACTGACTACCTCAGTCTCCCAAATTGTGCTTTGCTATTTTTATTTTTTCCTGTCTGGCTGCAAATTAAGTCTCCCTATAGCACCATTCGTCAGTCATTTGGAGGTTCTTAAAGGAGAAGACACTGCAGTTCTTTAACTGACCCAGGCAAAATGAGAAATTACGTGGTGCTCATTTAAAACATGCTCTGCCTGCAACTACTGGTTGTTGAAATGAGGAAAGGACTTCCCAGAGAGATGTGCACTCTTGGGTGTTTCATCATTCGCTGTTTTTAGCTTTTAGTTCGACAGGGTTTGTAAGGCAACACTGCATTGATATTCCTCACATATTCTGCTCAGGGTTTGTAGTAAACCTCTGATAAGTATTAAACCTTGGCAATTAATTCAGCCTAAACAAGTCAACAACTTTATTCAAAGCTGTTTTGTAGATCATTATAGTGTTACGTACACTTTTTTTGGTAAGATTTATATTTTTAAGAAATTTAAACAGACTGGGCCTCATTTATCAATCTAACGTAGTAACTAGCTCAGATCCGTGCGCACTAATCAACTTACGACAGAGTTCACTTGTGATTCATGAAACATTCGTTTGTGGCATTTATTATAAACAGCATTAATGTCAAGCAAAACTAAAACGGCATTGGGCTCACGAGCCTGTCTCATACCACAAGAATCCAAATGTTTCAATTTTTGCCATATTTGTAACATTTGTTTGCATAACTATTATTCATTATGTAGTCTAAACATGGCTTTATACTTCACTCATGTTCTAATATCTGTGTAAAATCCTTCACATGCGCAAAAATGTTTGTTTGGGCTCTGCACGCTGATTTTACAGCGGACCTAAAATAAACAGTGTAACTTTTATGTTTGACATAAAACTGACATGTCAAGCAACGGTAGAACTAATGTTGTTTGTGTGTGCGTGAGGCGCCTGTGCGATCAGATGGATTAAATCAAATAAAGATATAAAGAAAA
>NW_015657838.1:1332520-1336168 GCF_001515625.1 Sinocyclocheilus rhinocerous | reverse complement strand
GTAAAATCCTTAAAATCCTTCACATGCGCAAAAATGTTTGTTTGGGCTCTGCACGCTGATTTTACAGCGGAAACAGTGTAAGGCAACGGTACAACTAATGTTGTTTGTGTGTGCGTGAGGCGCCTGTGCGATCAGATGGATTAAATCAAATAAAGATATAAAGAAAATAAATAAAATGCATTAAGAGTGTCACAAAAACGAGCGTAGCCTATACTTGTTGCACAGTGCCCCCCCCTATTAGCCTATTATATATTTTGTGTGATCCTATTTATTTTATTCCTTTTATAGACTTAATTTCTGTTTTTCTCCTTTCACAGAAGCGCTGAAGGTGCATTTGAGAATGGCTGCAGATGCATAGGTCATCCAGGTATTGTACACTTAATTGTTTTGTAAATATTTTTTATAAATAATTTTTGAATATATTTTTTAAATAATTGTTTTATAATAACTTTTGAACCAGTGTTGTTATTAAGTAAAACTAATAATATTGTTAATTGAGAAAAAAATGTAATACAATAAAATAGAAAAAATTTATGAAAAACTTACTTCACTGGGCAACTAATTAAAATAAGTAAAAAATACTAACTGAATTAAAATTTAAACTATTAGACTATTAAAATTAAAACTATTTAGAAATATAAAAAAATAATAAAAATGACAAAAATGACTAAAAAAACTAATAAAAATGACAAAAAGAAATAAAAAGAAAAAAGAAAACTGAAAATATAAATAAAAGCTAATTCAAAATATTAATAAAAACTATAATAGTATATAAATAATACTAAAATAACACTGATTTGGACATATTTGATGTACTGCTTTTTGCATGCTAAACTGTAAAGAAATATGCATAGTCCGATATATTCGGGGTATGTGTTGATGGTTGTTTCACGACAGGTTTCTTACACTGTAAAAATAGTGTTTTTTTTCAAAGTAGTAAATTAAACAAAAGATTATTGGAGTATGTTTTACAAGAAAATACTATTTCAGTTTTACTACTGCAAAATTGTACATTTAATTCAGTGTGTTTTTTGCTGTTTCCTTATAACTGTTTGTGAAAATTCTAAGTGAAAATTGTTTCTACACCTAATTTTTTTTCAGTCTACACTATTTTACATGTATTTACAATTGCATATTGTGTTGTGTTTTGTGCTGTAGGTTGAAGAAAATGTCCGTAAACTTAATGGAAAATGTACTGGTAATTTTCTGCCAGGACAGTATCTGTTCCTCTACTTATTGTTTTCTTACTATGTAGTTACAGTAGTTCATTACTCCAGAGCAAAAGCCTAAAACCCACACTTATACCTAAAACCATAACACTATTGCTGCCTTGTAAGCGCTAGTATTTCCTTTAAGAAATCTAGTTCAAAATGTAGTTCAATGTTCTTGTAACATCTACAACTCATTTTACCAGGGAAAAAAATTTTTTTATCATGCACTGAGTTCAACACTATGTGTTCAAATTTGATGGGTACTGAAATCACATCTTTTGGATATGACCTCTTTGGAGAATAAATACTGTTTAAAACAATTTGGTTTAAGAGATGTAATTGTATTGTATTTAAACAATAAATGCACAGGCTGTGGGAAACCGGCACTGATGAAGACTAGCTGTATTTCTGTGTGTGTAACCACGGGCTGTTGTAGATAATTACCACATAAATGCTTACCAGCCACTCAAAACAGATGTGTGCAGCTCCTCAACACAGGGGGAGGATTGGGAGAAACATGAATAAAAGGACGAAATAAAAATACTGATGTTATCTCGGGCCAGTTTCAGTGGAGGCGTTGTATAAGGAAAATATGCTGAAAATACCTCCACGCGTCCCTGCTTGCATGCACAAAATAAGCATAAACAAAGCAGGTTAGAAGTCGGAGTATGTTCATTCCATGCAGTTCATGCCACTCTGGATGAATTTATATGCCAAGATGAGTGTTTGTGACTGTGTGGCACGAATTTAAGATTGCAGGATTATTCACTTCCCCTTCCTCATTGGAATTCCACTCAAGGCCACTTTCATGTTGGAACAGCACACATAACGCACGCAGTCATGTTTGGCACTGCATTTGTTGCCATGGTAACAACCTAGTTCATGCTGGTTAAGGGAAGGGAGCTTGACTCGTCTAATCACTGAGAACTGAGAAAACAGACAGTCAAAAGGCTCTAGATGGGAGGTGTTACACTAGAACATTTCCCTCCTTTTCTAAGTACTTACAGCAGCAGCCTATGGATAAGCTAATCAGGACTTTTGGAGCTAAAGTGACTAATCTATGAAAGGCAATTCATCCTGATAAACTTTTTTTCTATTTTCACAGATATGCTGAGATGTTTTGCCTACTGTATAACAGAAATGATGCACTAGAGATATGAACAAACATTGTTGGAAATACTGTAAACAGTTGTGAGCTGGGTAAAAATACCAGAAGCCATTAGCGTAATGTTAACACTGAAGATAACGCTTTCTTTCAAAGCCCATTAGTTAGGAGTAGTTAATCTGGCAGTGCTGATTTGATAATGAACACATCATCATAGACCAAGCTGATAAGTAAAAGAGCCAGATCTGACACACTGGGCATTCAGAAAGAGAGAGATGCTGAGACAAGAGGATCATGATGGAGCTGTGTATCAACATGATTATGATGATCTAATAAGATAAGACATTATCTCCTAGACATTAGGATCAAACTGCATTATGTATCTCTTAAGAATCTCCACTAAATATTTTGGCGGAATTCCTTCAGATTGATGGGTATTTTAATTCCATCTAAATTATGACATTAGAGTAAATGTACTGTGATGTAAATATTCAGTGATGTGAAAGTGAGGGAACATTTAAGGACAGTTTGAAGTTGTTTTGTTATTAGGGATGCATGACATATAGGTATCATATTGATATCGAATATTGATGATACAGATAATTTACTGTTAAAAATGCTGTTGCATTTGGTTACATAATGGCTTTTTGATGTGACAGTACCTGAGTCATAAGAATATATTTTGAAATTATTTTAAAAAATGGAATAAAATGTTTATGTCATCTATGTATCAATTATTAGCAGTTACATACAAATAATTACTGACTATGTATCGACCAGGATTTTTATATTGTTACATCCCTATTTATTGTTATTATGCCCCACATTTTAGAATAATAGTAAGTCATCAAAGCTATGAAATGGATGTATGAAAACTGAACAAATATTATGGACTCATATTTTGGCCAGAAGCAATGGTTTGAATTTAAAGTGCCCCTATTATGCCATTTCCAATATTGCTTTTCATGCAGTGTGTAATGTAGCTGTATGTGAATGTAAACGATCTGCAAAGTTGTAAAGCTGAAAGTGCACGATAAATAAAGTCATTGTCTCCCAAAATAAAGAATCGACTCTGAACAGCTGAAACGAGGCGTTAGTAACCACAAGAATCCCACTCGAATCCCACATCCGTGACGGCTACATGTCACGGGGTAACACATTTGCATAATGCGCGCCTATGTTCTACATTAGCCAGCCGTGAACAACTTCACCCCACCCACAAATATGTAATTCTACTGACAACTGCTTCTCTAATCTTGGAGAGTTCAACGCGGGATTCACCACAGGATAGACCAATCACAACAGACTAGGCCATCTGACCAATCAGAGCAG
>NW_015657838.1:1325477-1332510 GCF_001515625.1 Sinocyclocheilus rhinocerous | reverse complement strand
GAGTTCAATGCGGGATTCACAAAACGCTTGCTGTTGAAAGATGGATCAGTATCCTATTTATTTGGACCAGCTGCTCCACTGAATCACAACCTGTAAGTATGATAAATAATAGATGTTTATATTTTCTATAGAGCGTTCAAAATACAGACCTATTGAAATAGGCGTATCGTTTCCGAAACGCGCTGTACGCCGTAGACAAATCACAACAGACTAGGCAGGCTCACGGAAAGGAAGGGTTTAGAGAGACTGAATCTTTGTACTGCTTCGAACGAATTGTTTGAGAATTGCTGGAAAATGAGGTGATATTAAATGCATATTTTGAGAAAACGAACGCGTTTTTTTGACCTTGCATGCATGCAATCCTATTGTAGGAGACTCCCAAAACAATATTAGGAACCGTAAAAATGGCATAATAGGGGCACTTTAAAATTTCTTAACGATGGATTTGTTATCTCAGAATATTGACACTGATTCCTTCAGACAGACAGGGATTTTAATTTAATCTTTACATGATGGCATAAGAGTAAATATACTGTGATGTAAATATTCAGTGATGTGTAAATGAGGGAATATTTCAGGACAGATTAAATTTGCTTTGTTATTAGGGATGCATGACATGTCAGTATCATATTGGTATTGGATATAGATGATACAGAGGATTTATTGGTAGCAGTTAATATTGGATATTTAACATCTACTCTATTTTTACATTTAAATTACGTTTTGAAAAAGTTAAAAACGGTAATATTTAATAAATTAACAAGTCTGTTAAATTTTCAATATGAATATCCATGTTTCCTACTTTCAGGTTTAGTATTTTAGTTTTAGTTTCATTTCCTTAGACGTTGCTACGGCTGGCTCGTAAACCACAACACAAAAGAGGCAAACCAAAATTTCAAATAATAAACCAATTTATTAACAAATAAGGAATTATTGAACAGTCAGAACATAAAAAACGTCTAGGGGAAAAAAAGCCATGCATGGATATTAAGGTATAGGTGAAAAAAACAAGGGGAAAGAAACACCTGAGAGAAGGAGACTCAAAGACATACCAGTCTTTTATCCACTTCCGCACTCTAGGAGGGTTGAATAATAATTAGTTTCACCTGTTGCCCGGCCAGTGCCTGCACTACACAGCAGAGCCAGCAGGGGGCAATAGGCAGGCGTAACACCTCCCCCACAAAAATATTCCTTTACACAACGCAGCCACAATAGCTCTGTATGACACATGCATCGCTTTTATTTAGTTTTTCCGGTTTTATTCGAAATATTCACAAACATGCTCACTATATTATGAAATATCTGATATTCCGATTCTGAAATATGTGCAATTAAATCTGTTTGGTAGTTTAAACACTTTTATATCGACCGTGTTAGTTGATCTATACCGGGTGATGGGCGCCGCCATGTTAGTTCGCGCTGAATTCGAGCTGTGGATTTACAACATGCAAATTCATCCTCTCCTCCCGAAACACGTTAAAGTAGGTCTCCGGTAAACTGGGAGAAGAGCAGAGTAAACTTTATAGTTACCTACACAATCTGTATATGATATCAATAAAAACATGTCGTCAGATTATATTTGTAAGGATCATTATTGCCGTTTCCATAGACATCAGCGTGTATTTTACAAACTGTAACGTTAAATGTATGGTTTTGCTAGTACTTATGTGTATTTAAATGTCTGAAACCTAAAATAAGTATTATATGGTTGAAAACAATGACTATTTGTGATACTATGACAAGCGCTCAGCGCGTCCGAAAGCGCGAAAGCAGATTTAAATTCAGCAGTTGATGACGTGACGCACTGAAAGTTCTAATCACACCGGTGTGATCGTACGCTTCAGGGACCAGCCAAGACTGATCACACCGGTGTGATCGTACGCGTCAAAGGGTTAAGGAATACCAAAAATAAGGAAAATAAAAAAATAAATAAATCAGAGTCTCCAGCAAATAATCCCCGCTCCACTTGGTTTCCGCTTCCTGGGCCCTAGGAAACAGGATAGAAAGAGGAGAGAATGGGGAAAAAGACAATACAAAATATACAACCTCATGCTTCAGATAGGGCATCAGCAATTATGTTGTCGCTGCCCCGGACATGTTTAATCTCAATTGAAAATGGTTGCAGAATGAGACTCCGCCTCATTATCCTTTGATTGTGATTTTTTTTCCCATGTAAAAACGCCAAAGGATTATGATCCGTGGTCGCCGTGATTTTGCCAAGTAAGATCAACATCTTTTGTTTATCCTGGATCAACATTACTGTCCAAAAATATAGACTAAACACAATCCCTACCCCTAAACCTAACCCTACCTATAATTTATTCCAAAAATCAGTGTGAAATGATAGCTGATTAACAAGGGCGTAGAAGCACCTAACCCTGATCGTAAGCCTAAAACAGATATTTCCTGAAAAGTTATCCCTCAATTCTGATTGGTTGATTGGAATGTTGTTCCAGGATCAACAAGGATGTTGATACAGGAGCATGTTGTACTTGGTGAAATCATGGTCACCATGATCCGTATACACAACAATTGGACTTACGGACGATCCCAAGTAAACTTCAAAATGCTGGAGCGCTAGGACGAGGGAAAGCGCTTCCTTCTCCACAACAGTGTAAACTCACTGATGAGCATTAAAGTTCTTTGAAAAATAACAAATTGGATGTTCTACGCCATCCTGACTCTTCTGCAGAAGAACAGCCCCAGCTCCAGTTTCACTGGCATCTACAGCTTAGAAAAAGGTTGGGAAAAATCTGGTTCAACCAGCACAGGAGCAATAGCCAACAGGGCTTTTGCTCCATCAAAGGCCTGCTGAGAAACAGTGGTCCACTCAAAAATCACTTTAGTGCTTAAAAGGTCAGTCAAGGGTGCCACAATGGATGCAAAATTTGGACAAAATCCACAATAATAACTGGACATTCCCAGGAACCTACGCAATTCTCTGCGGTTTGTAGGTACTGGACAGGCACACATGGACTCTATCTTGGCTTCAATTGGTCTAACCTGTCCATTCTCCACTACTTTACCTAGATAAGTAACAGTAGCTTTCCCAAATTCACATTTTGTGATCTGTCCAAGATGAGCTATACAAAATACCAAATAAGCCTCACAGCCAGATAATCCAGACAGCACCCTATTTACGAGGCACTGGAAAGTGGCTGGAGCATTTCGAACACCGATATTGCAGAAAATCATCAGGTGTTACTAACGCAGACAGTTCCTTGGCCCTTGCAGCCAATGAAACCTGCCAGTATCCTTTTCAAAGGTTGAATTTGCTCACAAACTTTGTGGACCTCACTCTAACCACATAATCATCTATGCGGGGTAAAGGGTAGCAGTCTGGCTTAGTGACAGAATTTAATTTACGGTAATCTGTACAGAATCTGTAGGATCCCTCTGGCATATTTACAAGGAGACAATGAGAACTCCAAGCACTAAAACTGGGCTCAGCCAAGTTGTTATATAATAAGTAGGCAACCTCCTTTTTCAACAACTCCCGTTTCATGGGGTTTACCCTATATGCATGCTGCTATAGTTGGTAAAGCAGTACCCACATCGATGTCATGTTCAATCGCTGTCGTGCAACTAGGCACATCAGAAAACAAGTTAGGGAAAGACTTCACTAACAACAAAATATCACTTTTCTCAGATGGAGAAAGATATGGTAAATCAACTCTGTAAACATCTCAGAATTATTCAGTCATCCTTCGATAATACCTTGAGAAGGAAAATGAACCCCATCATCCCTGATATAATTGGAGGAAGAACTCTTCTGAGAAGAAGTCTCCCCTGCACTCAGCTGTAAAGAGTTGTCTGTCACAGAGGTAAATTACACAACAGAAGATGTGAGAGGAAAATAAGGTTTTAGAATATTTATATGACAAACCCATACTCCTTTATGTCGTTCTGGAGTTTTCAAAAGACAATTCTGTCCAGTAAGGCATTTAACAACAGGATTAGGTCCTGCAAAGTGAGCTTGAAAAGGGTTACTAACAAGAGGCAACAAAGCTAATACTTGGTCTCCAACGTGAAAATTTAGACACTGCTTGTCTATTAAACAACCGCTCCATCTTACTTTGTGATTTTCCCAGCTTTCTCTGGGCAATTGCACGAACAGCAGTGGGACCATGAACTTTGTCCAAATACCAAATTATTTGGACTAAATCCAATACTCTCCTGAGTAACCTCTCTACCACCCATAAGCAACCAAGGTAGACCCTCTTCCCAGTCAGACCCAAGCTCCAATGCCAAATGTCGACATAAAGTCGGAGCTTTTCAGAATAGACTTGGTAGTAATAGACCTAACACGATATGCAGTTGGATATCGAGTAGATAAACACATGACTGTAAGCAAATACAGATAATCAGCCTTAGATCAAGGTAAAGGGCCTACACATTCAACCAGCAAATACTCAAATGGTTTTGACATAGCTGGGATAAGTTGGAGAGGGGCCACAGAAATTTTCTGGTTTGGCTTACCAGTAATTTGGCACACACAACAAATTCTGATATACTTTGCCATATCTCTTTTTAATCCAGGCCAAAATAATTTACGTTGCACTCGACTGTATGTTTTCCTCACCCCCATATGTCCAGCCAATCCATCATGAGCTAACCTAATCACAGACTGTCTGAATTTTAGAGGAACTACCACTTGAATGTAAAACTTAGCAATGGGTTCAGTTTTGCTGGTCCACCGTCTAAGCAACAAGCCCTCTTTAATAAAGTAGCAAGAGGGTAGTTCAGTCTCAATATCACTCTCAGTACACACCATTGAAAACAAAGGTTTATGGGTTACACTTGCAAATTGTTCTTGGATCAGAGTCTCTAGAGGGACTTGAAAAAGAGGGAAAAAAAGACACTTCATTTCTTCTTTCTTGTGCAAGACAGACTCCTCAGAAAAGATGTCAGATGATTCTAAAATGGTGTTGTCTGTTGAAGTCATACCAAGTCACCTTAAGGGTCACCTTAAATTTTCCCACCATTAGACTGATGTGATGGAACAAAACCACTCTCATTCACATTCTCAGAATTAATATTTTCCCCACGTTGACCTCAACAAAACTTCACCTTCACACAGTCTGTCAACTTTAAGCTGTTGTTCCTTGGTTTGGGTAACAGCACAGGAAGGAAACACATGGTAAACTTTTTGACCACATTCATCCGGAATATTGGAGTGAAGAAACTACTACAGTAGATGGTACAGATCTTGATGTTCCCCAGACATTTCCCTGAGCAAGATCGTTTCCCAAAATAAAAGCAACCCCTTGCACAGGAAGGGAAGATCGTACTCCAACAGTCACATCACCATTTACAAGATCAGATTTAAGATGTACCTAATGTAAGGGGACTTTTAAAAAGGTCATTTCACTACCTCTAATCAATACATCCTTCCCTGTTGCAGTTTGGTCTGTTAGTGGAAGGAATCCCTCTAACAAAAAAAGATCTGTATCTCTCAGGATCTTCACAGGAACTTATCCTTCCTATCCTGGCAGAGACACAATGCCAGTATTAATAAATGGAGCATATTCTGCATAATTCTCAGCTTCTACTGGTTTTGACATCACATTCTTAACCCTAGGATTTTGATCAGGAACCTCAGTCTTAACAACATTCAATGGCTCCAGCCAAACTAAGCCAACTAGCTTAGCAAACTACTTGAAATCAGTACATTAAAAGATTTTATGTCCTACTTTATGGCAGTAAAAACAGACTACCTTTCTTATCTGATGAAGTATTTTGAATCACAGGGTGCACACTTGACACAGTGCCGGATGTTATCACTGGAGATGTCCACTGATTTCGAAAGTACCTTTTACTCTGATCACTTGACCCTCTTCCAGCAAAAGAAACTCTGTGAGTCAGAACAAATTCATCAGCCAATACAGCCACATCAGCTAAGACACCGAATCGGGTACACAGTTTTTAAATTCCTCTACAAGAATTTATTCCCTTAATTGGTTCAAGGTTTCTACTTTTTGAGACTTACACCACCTTGTAAAGATAATCTCTTTTTCCAGAGCAAACTCCACATATGTTTGTTTTTCAGATTGTTTGTAACCTCGGAATCGTGGCTATGAGCCTCGGGTACCAGCTCATGCACTCCAGGGGCGGACTGGGACAAAAATTCAGCCCTGGCACTGTAGCCACACCGGCCCACATTACCACCCCGACACAGCCCCACCCACGGACACACGCATTCACTACTTACATTTGTGTACAGATGGTGAAATAATATAAGCAGTACCATATATGTAACAGATATTTAAACATTTAATGTATGTGTCTGGCAAACAATGCTTACTACTTTTTAAAGAGCACACGTTTATAACAAATTTACACATACAGTAAAAACAAAAGAAAAAGAATCTGAGGATGTTGTAGAGTCTGTGTGCTGTCTGTTTATGCCATTTGTCTGCTGTTACTGTCATTCTCTACAGTATGTTGTTCTTTGTTGTCACTGTCTGTCTGTTGGGTTTTTCCTACCTCTACCACACTCCTCCCTGTCTCTGCTAGGCCTACCGTAGCATCCTTCCTCACAGCACTGGTGTTGAAAGACCAGGGGTCTCTGGCTGAACTGATTCCAGCAACATCCTAGTTCATGAACGCAGTATAGGATGTAAACATTACAGCAAAATATTTTCTCACTGACTGCTCTCAACATTGGAATACACATGAATACAAACAAGTAATAATAGCAAAAAAGGGAATAGAATATATAGCAAAAACTATAAATAGTAGCAGCAGTAAATCCTTTTTGATATACAATTTCTTTGTGAATTAAAGTATGCTGAAGTGTTGCTAGTATGTGCTGCATGTGCATTTGTGTGATGTAAAGTGTGTGTGTGAGTGTGATCTCTCTCTCTCTATGTGTGTGTGTAACACAGTCACATGTTCCTCCTATTCTAAGAGTTAATTAATAGTTAATTAGAGCCACATTATTAAGAAACTGGCAGCATCTGTATCAGGGTGTGTCTCTCTCATTGTGTCTTCCTACCTCCATGACACTTGACTCTGCAGTCCACCCTACCTA
>NW_015657838.1:1313164-1324687 GCF_001515625.1 Sinocyclocheilus rhinocerous | reverse complement strand
AAAAAAAAAAAACGTTCAAATGTCAAAAACGTTTAATGTTTAGCCTCATATAAATGTTTTTTCCTAGCTTTTGGCTTTTGTATTATTTATTTATTTCTGTTGCTATTATTGTAGGCCTACATGTTGGTATAGTAAAATGTAAGTTGATTTTGGCATAAATAATAAAAAAGTTTGTGTAGGGTGGTATGGCTATCATGTTTTTGCACCTTTTATTTTGTTCTGTAACTTTGTTATGTGTTACTATTATTAATATAACTTAATAATGATGATTATAAATTCTTTGATAAGAGATAATCGCAGAACCAGAGGAAAGAGAGAACTGAAAACGAAGAAAAGGGAGGAGAGATAGCATTGCGCCGTGAAAGAACCCTGCAAGGGACACAAGACAAGATCATATGAAAAGTAAAAGAGAGGCATGTCAACATAACCACAGCGACCCTGTGTGGTCACTGGTGAAACAAACATTCCAGCAAATCCCGTAACCAAATGCTCTTCTCATCTCCCAACAAAGTTTAATTGTTTTCTCAAATGTGATCAGGGGCGGACTGGGACAAAAATTCAGCCCTGGCACTGTAGCCACACCGGCCCACATTACCACACCGACACAGCCCCACCCACGGACACACGCATTCACTACTTACATTTCTGTACAGATGGTGAAATAATTTAAGCAGTACCATATATGTAACAGATATTTAAACATTTAATGTATGTGTCTGGCAAACAATGCTTACTACTTTTTAAAGAGCACACGTTTATAACAAATTTACACATACAGTAAAATCAAAAGAAAAAGAATCTGAGGATTTTGTGTAGTCTGTGTGCTGTCTGTTTATGCCATTTGTCTGCTGTTACTGTCATTCTCTACAGTATGTTGTTCTTTGTTGTCACTGTCTGTCTGTTGGGTTTTTCCTACCTCTACCACACTCCTCCCTGTCTCAGCTTGGCCTACTGTAGCATCCTTCCTCACAGCACTGGTATTGGAAGACCAGGGGTCTCTGGCTGTACTGATTCCAGCAACATCCTAGTTAATGAACACAGTATATGACTTAAACATTACAGCAAATTATTTTCTCACTGACTGCTCTCAACATTGGAATGCACATGAATACAAACAAGTAATAATAGCAAAAAAGGGAATAGAATATATAGCAAAAACTATAAATAGTAGCAGCAGTAAATCCTTTTTTATATACAATTATTTGTGAATTAAAGTATGCTGAAGTGTTGCTAGTATGTGCTGCATGTGCATTTGTGTGTGAGTGTGATTCTCTCTCTCTATCTCTCTCTGTGTGTGTGTGTGTGTCACAGGCACAGGTTCCTCCTATCCTAAGAGTTAATTAATAGTTAATTAGAGCCACATTATTAAGAAACTGGCAGCATCTGTATCAGGGTGTGTCTCTCTCATTGTGTCTTCCTACCTCCATGACACTTGACTCTGCAGTCCACCCTACCTAAGGATTAATTGCATACTGTAAACTTATGTACTGTATGTGTGCTCAATGTTTTATTTTAATATATGACTATCTACATATTCAAAGAAAAGTTCACTACAAATGTCTATGGTACTATGGCTATTGCTATAGGTTTTTGATGTGTTAGACTATATTGCAAGTAGCCTACATCAGTTTTTACCCTAAATCCCACTTTATCTGCTGATATTTCAGTCATTCAATTCAGTAACAGGCTCGTTAACACTTAAGTTAACCAATTATCACGAAGCAATGACATTTTAAAATATACTGGGGTTCTACGCTAAGCTTAAAACTGTTTAATACAATGTAGGCTATACTGTCAAAAAAACAAAAAAAAAAACACAGGAGCTAACTGGCAGAAGTAGTGTGAAAATGACTTGTGCTAGCTGTATTTTCTGTTTTCTTTGGGGGGGGGGGCAAGACCCATGGGAATGGAGTGAGGCCGGTGGAGTAAATGATAATGAGCGACTCCTGCACCACTCACTGGTCTTGAGTCCTATGAAGGAGCTCCGGAAGGATAAAAGGAGTAATGACAGTGAAGGACGAGAGAGAACCAGGCCTGGACTATTTATGTTGTTGTTTTATTATGTTTTATGCGGCAGTCATCCGTGAGAGGCTGCCGCTTTTACTTTTGTTTTGTGTTTGTTTATTTGATTATTAAAGTTTTGGGTTTAACTATTTGCCGGTTCCCGCCTCCTCCTTCCCCGAACTACAAACTTTGTTACATTGGTGCTGAAACCCGGGAGGAAGGAGCTAGGGACACACTGTCAGAGAGCCCTCTCTGCTGAGGGGGATCGCGGTGCTGAGGAGATGGTGGTGTGGCAGAAATTGATCAATGGGTGGGACAGAGAGCTCGCTGCCATGTTCCTGGGTCGAGGAGGGGTGGCTGCCGTCCGAGAGGGAGCAGAGGAGTCGGCGCCGTTTTCTGAGAGGCCGGAGCCTGCTGCCGTCCGCCATGTTTGACCCTCAACAGGAGGAGCCATCACCGTCTGCCAGGAGGCGGAGGAGCATCGAGCCGTCCACCAAAGGATGTCCAGTGCCATCGCAAGGCACCGCAAGTGAGAGCCTCACAGCTGGTTGAGGACCAAGCGGCAGTGTGTCCGGGAACTGGACAGAGAATTTTTTTTTCTTTTCCTCTCTCATTCTCTGTCTCTCCTCATCCTTCCATCTCATTTTCTCTCACCTCGTCTGTCCTTACCCCCAGGTATGCCGCGGGTGCCGTGATTGGCTCCCCCCAGAGGGTGAGGAAAACCTCGAGGGTACCCCCGGCCTGCTCCGGAGGAGTAACAAAAGTGAAGGACGAGAGAGGACCAGGCCTTGAATATTTATGTTGTTGTTTCATTATGTTTTATGTGGCAGTCGTCCGTGAGGGGTTGCCGTTTTTACTTTCGTTTTGTGTTTGTTTGTTTGATTATTAAAGTTTTATGTTTAAATGTTCGCCGGTTCCCGCCTCCTTCTTCCCGTAGCTACGAACGCTGTTACAAGCGGTCTTGACCTTTTTAAAATCTACACTCTCCTCCTCCTTGGCCTTCCCCGTCAGAACGCAATGTAAAAGTAATGTCCAGACTGCTTCTGGCCATTTTAAAGAAGCAGCAACTCTTTAAAAATGGTCCAAATACTTGATAACATCACATTCACAAAATGGGGGAACCATCTTAAGGTTTCGAACAACATCAAAAGAAGACTGCACAACCTGAATGGACTTGGAAGCTTCAGTTTTCTTAGCTTCCAATTCAAGTTCTAACTTCCTCATCTCATATTGTCTCCGTTCACGTTCACTCTCACATGCATTTCAACTCAAACTGTGTACACTCACGCTCTAACTCAAACTCTAATTGAGTACTTTCAAAAGAGTACTTTCTGAGTACTTTCAAAAGATAATCTCAGTTTAAAACTGTGTTTGCTTTTCTTTTGCCACCAACTCTCTCTCTCCATTTGTGGGGACACTACCTTAGCAGAACTAGCCTCCTTTTCTATAACAAGAACTCCTTTGGCTATCAACTGGCTTTTAACAGCCCTTAACATATCCTCCTTGCACTTCTTATCATTACTAGTCAAAACAACAGAATGACTCTCTTCAAGTTCTAAAAGTTTTTCTTTGGTGCACCAATCTAAAAACCTTTCAGAAAGTTCAACATTCAACTCTCCAATGGAAGTCATTTTGAACTACTTAACCCCACAACAAAGAATAGCTAATAAGCTGATCACCATTAAAAAATGCCAGCAACATCCTATGTCTAAATAACTAGTCAATATTTCAATATTGACATACTATTTCACACAACCTAGCTCAACACTACTCTATAAACATTAAAATCAAGGTGAATGAAATAGCTGTTTTATCACTCAGACTGATCAAACAGGTTTTACAGTCACTGCTTTAATACAGTTAAATTCCAGTGTTTTATTAAGCGGACAATAAACAACAATCATTCATACTCAATCGGCTATGCAACTGTGTAAATGTATCCGCTACGCAACTGTTTAAACTTATCCCTCCAATTGTCTACAAACTACTATTGTCCCTAAACACACAAAAAAAAATAATGCGTGTAAACTGAGTCTTTTTTATATTTTAACCCATCTACACAAGCATCCACTTAAAATGGCAATAAGGCAAGACTAACACCTAATACCCACAAGTGCAAAACAACACTCCCTTTATCGAATTTAATGAAAGGAAACCCAAGGGAGAAAAAAAAAACAATCTGAAGTACTCACCAGGATTTCCATTGGCTTTATGTCTCTGATATACCTGATTGTTGTTAAAGGGGACATAACACACACATTTTCGCCAATCTCATGTTAATCTTGAGTACCTACATAGTAGCATTCCATCCTTCATATCTCCGAAGATTCTTTAGTTTTGTCAGATTTATAAAAGAAAGACACAGCTTTACAATTCTCTCTGAAAACAGCCGAGATCCTGGAGGCATGCCGTGGGTGGAGCTAAAGAGTTCTGCTTGCCAACAAAAGACAGAAATTTGATGCAGTTTTACTCACCGCCTGCGATTCCAGCTCATGACCGGGATATTTTATCGCTGGGACTGCTCTATCTTTCAGTGTCAAGCGATCTGCAAATCCAGCGTCGAACTGGGCCTTGTTTATAAAACATTCATCACAGAAATGACGGGAACAAACACACATGTGAGAAACTCCGTTGCTGTCCCGGAAAAACAAACTGCATCCACTGTTCCCTTAACGCTGAGTTCTTTGGGAAACCTGAACAAGGTTTTCTTTCCCTCACATCCAAAAACACACTTCTTTGGAGACATTGTTCTCGAGCAAGTTCAGTGCAGCGCTGTAGACGACTTCCGTAACCTGAATGAAGCACGTTAATGAGCGCGCGCTCTTGCTCTATTTGCTGCGTGCACGCTCTCTTTCGGGAGAAGTGCCCATACAAGTAATTCCGCTCTTCATGATGTCATGAAGAGCCATGCTCAAAAAAAAAAACTTTCCGAAACTTATTCGAACCCGGAAGGAGTGTATTTGGCATTGAAATACTCTGTCATAAGTCCAAATAATTTTTTTTAACTTTGGCCATGTTTAACATAAGAATCCAACTCTTTAACAGTGTAAATAACTCAGAATGCATGAGAATAGCATTAGACCCCCCCCCCTTAAACTAGCCTCTCTAGTCTTCAAAGGACTGCTGGGCTTGAGGCAACTTGAAATGCTGAACCTCCTAACAGCCGCTCTCCAAATGAGTTCAGCTGTGCGGGAAGCGTATCCCCCAGGGCCGCATTAACCATTGGGCGAGGCGGGGCTGAAGCCCCGGGGCCCGGACAAGGAGAGGGCCCGTGATTGGCTGTGGAGTAGATTGACTGGTCATCGCGGTAGCGCCGATTGCCAAAGCCCCGCTTTACCAATATTGTTCCAAATATATACTTTTACATTCAACAGCAGAAGGAAACTCATACAGGTTTAGAACAACAACAGACCTTTAATTTTTGGGTGAGCTATTCATCTAAAGCAACCTAATATAGCTGCTGTTAAAATTTATGTCAATAATGTTAATCAAACATTATAAGAAAATCACTCACTGTCCTTGACCGAATTACTTTTGTAAAATAAATAAGAATGAATGTATATTGAATGTATACAGTGAAGACTATTCAGTTTATTTGTACAATTATTTTATACAATATAATTTCTTATTCAGTGCTTTAAGAGTTTCAAGTAGGTCTATTTTTGTAATTTGTGTCTGTTTACTTGTCTTAAGTATAAGCTTGTTTTTACTTAGGCTAGTATTTTTTATTTTTTTTATTTTTTTTTATTTTTTATATTGAATTTGGTAACAATAATTATGAAATTTCAATGCATCAACATTTTGATAGGATAAAAATCCCATTTAAAGCTATATATATATATATATATATATAATTTGTAATAGGGGGCCCTGCAGATAGTCAGCCCCGGGGCCCAGTAAGGTCTTAATGCGGCCCTGGTATCCCCACCCAGGATTTCCTTCCAAAACTCCAAATAAAATACAAAAGAAAATCAACAAAACAACAAACAGTGTTTTCCATTGTGTTGTTACTCTTGTTTGATTACTGTCTGTTTAGTTCCTCGTTTACTAGTATATTTATAGGGACTTTCACACTGAAGAAACATTTTCATAGTTCCTATAACTATAGGTGGAAGTACCAGCTTTTTGTTGTGTTTGCACCACATCAACTTGGAATGATTTTACTTGTAAGAATGCCTTTTGGGGGGTACCAAATTAGCTCCTATCAGAGTACACTCTCAGAAAGCTGTCACTGAGGCAGTACCCTTTCAAAAGTTAGTAATATACATCTTAATATATAAGGTACAAAGGTGTACCTTTTGAAAAAGCACCACACCAGTGACAGCTTTTGTACCTTTTTTTCTCTGAGAATGGGATCTATCCCAGCACAATAGGAACTACTAGTGACTTATATGTATATTGACCAGTGTTGGGGGTAACGCATTACAAGTAACGCGAGTTACGTAATCAGATTACTTTTTTCAAGTAACTAGTAAAGTAACGCATTACTTTTAAATTTACAAGATAATATCTGAGTTACTTTTTCAAAAAAGTAATGCCAGTTACTTTGTTTTCCCAAGTATTGACTGAGAAGTCTCCTGTCCTCATATTGGGAGAAATCGGAAGTACAGAGGCATTGTGTGCGCTGTGTGAACATGATGTAGTTCTAGAAAACTAACAATTGTGCTTCATTGTTTTTTTTATTGCTGAAGAGTGCTGAACCTTCTTGTGTTATACTGTACAGACGTGAATTTACTTTTCCTTCAGCCTGTGAAAGATGTGAATGGGCTTTTATATTTGCTATAAATAGAACTTCTTATATTAAAAACAATCAAGCCCTGCTCATATTTAAAAAGTAACGCAAAAGTAATGCAAAAGTAACGTAACGCATTACTTTCCATAAAAAGTAACTAAGTAACATAATTAGTTACTTTTTTAGGGAGTAACGCAATATTGTAATGCATTACTTTTAAAAGTAACTTCCCCCAACACTGATGTTGACTGTCTGAACGCTTGCCATGCGAAAAATCAGTACCCGCTATTTTTAAAAAGCTATGTAAACACACAGTTGACATACTTATTCTACGAACTAACTTGCAAACATGGAAAACAGTGATAGATAGACTCAGATTTTGGCCAGAAGCAGCGGTTTTAAGTTGTTTAATATGCCTTAATGATGGTCTTATGATACGTTCTTATAAACACAGCATTTTGTGCACAGCATTCATGTGACGACACAGCCACAACAGCACTTATGTTTTATTTATTTTTTCCTTTTTATTCGAAACATCCCCAAACGCAATAACTATATCATGAATATCTTGATTCTCACCTTTATAGGTTATGTTGATCTATGATGGTCAAAGTAACCTAATAATGTAATCTATTAACTACATTAAAACCTGTCTGTTTACTTAATTAACAGATATGGGTGTCATGCCATACCATATTTTTAATATGGCTGAGTTTATATTTAATGTGAATTTAACATTGAAATTTAATATGAATAAAAACATTGCAAGTTAGGCTACTAATCATAACACTTCCATTGTACAGAAAGAGAGCAAAGAACATTTACATTTATCAAAGAACATTTTCACTGACAGTCTAGTTCAAGCACTCTCAAAAACTCCCATTAAAATCACTGAAGCTGTTTACACTATGAAATTAATATCTTACAGATTCGAACAAACATTTGCACTTTGTTATTTCTGAGGGGAGAATTCGCCAGAAAGAGGTATTCAGTGAGCGAGCGAGTGAAGAAAACACCGGAATTTTAGCGATGACTCATCTGAACACCTCTGATTGGTCATTGAATTCATAAGCTCAACAGCATCGTGTGTGATTGGTTAATGCACAGTGCTGTAAAAAACGCGTCTGTCTCTGGCTCAGCGCCAGCCAGCGAACGCAGATTTAATTTAGTAACTGATGATATGACGCACTGAACTTTCTAATCAGTGTGATTGTATTAAATATAGAAAATATTAATCGGCTATTTTTTGCCTTTTGGAAGCTGCATTTAAAATCAACTTGGCTCAAAAATCTGAGGGGGCACGTGCCCCCTCACTTTGAATGGGCATGACGCCTCTGATTTTAACACTAAAAGACTGTAAAAAGAAAATTACAGTAAATTAATTTTCAATTTTGAAAAAAGCTGCTGTTATTTTACCGTAAATTTCACTTAAATAGTCCAAATAAATGTCAAGCCTTGAAGCATAAGCCTTTAGATTGAAAACAAATTGTTTTAAGATTATGATTATGAGAAATGCCATCAGTTGTGTCCTGACAGAGCACAAGGGATTTCAGCTTAAGTTATCATTTTTTCCAAGTTATTCTCATCCAATCCCTAGACACCCCCTCTGACCATGTGTTGGATGAAGAAACAAATGATTGTGTAAGCACTTTGTAGGCTGACAAAGCAACACCACATAAAAAGCAATTATTCAGAACTGAGAGCTCATGTCAGTGGCATGTGCAACACTTCCTGTTCCCGGCATTGCATGTTTATGTTAGGAGAGCTGTCTGCACCAGTATTCGCTGGTTCTGCCAAATCACTCCATCTTAGGACAGCAGGAAGAGGCTGTAGGGGCCCAGTAGGAGGCTGTAACAGATAGCTGAGCTCAGCTGGTGATCTGCTGACTGTAGGAGAGCTTTCTACGGGCAATACACAACACCATCAACACCATTTGCTTCAGTCTGAACCACCTTTACAGCCTCTAGCAATAAGGGACAAAAACCAGACTGAAAGCAAGAGGTTTTTTAGCAGCATTTTCACTTCTTGGACGCTACAATAACCTTTGAAAGTTGCCTTTAGGAATTACATATGCTTCAGTGCCTGGAACACATTTGAGAAATAAACCATTTCATTCAGCTTTTCAGATTCCACACAAGAGGAAGGCTGGAATGTGCATGTTAAGATGACTAAAGACTGACTCTGAGGGGTTAAAATAAACCTCTTTGAAATGAACTGACCCACATTACATTCAATCAGAAGACGCTGATCAGAGCAGATGGGTCTCAATGGTAAAAATGTATTTTTTGTGTCTCGTCAAAAAAGCCTGAGTGACACAATCTCTCTGTCCCTATGGTTACCGTTCCTCATTTGACTCTCTAACTGCCCTAATTATCATATTTAAATACAACAAACAGAAATCAATCAGGGCACCGGGCAAATATTAGGGAAACATTAGCAACAAATTTCCTTTCTTCTCTTCCTGTGAGTCACTGGAATGAATGGAAATATTAAACAGATGCAGAATATACTGTTCATTGATGATAATGAAGACGCTAAGTGATTTTGATCACAATAATGCTGGTATTCATAAGAAGAACATGAGAAAGTATCCCTGCTTGATGTTTATTCTTTGATCCGAGTTCGGAGTCTATGCTAATGCACATGAGAGCATATGGAGAACAGAGAATAAACCATACAGTAAGCCATTAGACTACAGGATCATTTACCTGTAGGGTATCAGACCGACTCAGACAATTTAAGATTCGATCAAGAACATGGTTGAAACTAGGGCTGCACGATAAATCGCATGCGATATTTGGGATGTGGCCAACAACCCGGTTTAAATACTCAGGACACCATCAAATCATTGCTTTTGCTTTTTTAGTCATGTCTTTAGTTTCAATTCATCGCTTTTAGCTTTTTGCTTCTAGCAGTTAATGTCTTAAACTGCCGATCTTGTTACTGTGCTAATTAATAGTGTTTTCACTATATTTTGGATATTAATATCCATTGCAGAGTTGATGTTGTACGGCTCGTTCAATGAATCGCTGGCCATCTCAGTGATCAGCCGTAAAACAGTGATTCTGTCCAAATTCCCTTTAAAATCTTAAATGATTCCCTTTGAGCTAAATTGACCTGTTTCCTTTACATACCACAGCAGTGAACAAATGGCTTGTGTTGATAAATAACTGTTGGTCATCCAGTGGAAAAGTCTCATTACTTTAGGCCCTCACTACATAATGTGCTGTCTCCAAAAGTGCTGAGACTTTAAAGCACCTCATCTTTGATGTGAGCACAGAGTAAGAAAATAGCTAGAGCAGTAACATTTCAAAGGTACAGGATGCAGGAGCTTAATAGATTTGAAAGGTAATGAAGTGGAAAATACAGAAGTAGGAGCTATATTCTGCTATCAACAAGTCGACCCAGTGAGAGGCGAGGAAAGTGGGAGGAAAGGATTGGAGGCTCTGACTAATGAGGGATTATAAAAGGTGGAGAGATGCCTTTTAAGGGGGATGAATGTTCAGCCTCAGAGTCTAGAGCTGGGGCCTCATTTATAACTGTTGCGTACGCACAAAACATGCCCTGAAAGAGGTGTACGCCACTTCCTACACAAAAGACGGGTTTTATAAAAACAAACTTGACGGGAAAATTTGCGCACCTGCACGTAAACTCTGACCCATGCGTACTCACACTTTTACTACAGTGAGCAAAACAATGAAGTATTTTAAACTATTATATTATAATTATTATAATATGTATTAGAATTAGAATAAAATGTATTATAAACAATTAGATTAAAAATGACACTCATTAATGGAGATGAGCACTGAGATTACATAAAGTCATTATGCAGAAGTTAAAGATTATATGAAAAGACATATTTGTAGTGGATGCGCTATATTTTTGATGACTTTTCCTGTGGCACAACAATTCCTCCTTAAACTAAACTGCAGATCTCACGTTATGAGAAAATATTTTTAGTGAGAACAAGGAAATGATGCGCACTTCGATATTATGGGAGACATTATCAGCAAAACGGCATAAATTTGATTTATTTAAAACAATTAAAATAGCCTACTATTTGGTCAGTGTAAAAGAATGAATCAACTCTTTTCTAAAAAGTTTCTCTGAGAAGTATCTTATACAATTTTGTTTTTATGGATTTTTTGATATATTTATTCTAAAACATAACAAGGATACTGGATGATTTTTAGCAATGTAAATTGTATGGCAGAAATGTCCGTATCTCCTTAATGTCTTTTACCTTTGATGGAGTTAAACATGGTGTCACGTGTATGGGAATATGCATGGAAATGATATGCAGATGAGGTTATGCATAGTAAAACTAGGCGTTGAAAGCTCCATATATGGTGGTTTCGGGGAGGAGACGGGGTGGAGATGCACGTACGCGCAATCTTCCCGACTAGGATTTATAAAGGGATTTTTGTGCAGGTTCTGGCGTACGAATGGTTTTATAAATCTGAAAACTTTTGTGCGTCTGCAGAATCTAGCTTTTGTGCGTACGTACACTTTTAGGATGAATTCTACGTAAAGTTTTATTAATGAGGCCCCTGGTTTTAACCCAGAAAACTGAAACTTGACCATATCTGTCAGGGAATAGGCTGGATTCAGATGCGGGTACAACAGAGGCTTTATTGAACAGAGAATAATCACAACGGGCAATGAGCGGCTCCGCGGACAGTTCGTGTGGACGTGGAATCCCCTACCACACAGATGGGTGGATAGCAGCGGCTGGAACAAGCCGCAACTGCGGCAGTGGAGACGAAGCCGGCAAGGTAGCTAGC
>NW_015657838.1:1301595-1313099 GCF_001515625.1 Sinocyclocheilus rhinocerous | reverse complement strand
GGAAATAGGCTGGATTCAGGTGCGGGTACAACAAAGGCTTTATTGAACAGAGAGTTATCACAACGGGCAATGAGCGCCTCCGCGGACAGTTCGTGTGGACGTGGAATCCCCTACCACACAGATGGGTGGATAGCAGCGGCTGGAACAAGCCACAACTGCGGCAGTGGAGACAAAGCCGGCAGGGCAGCTCGCTAGTCCGAGCGAGAGGTTGAGCAACCCAATAACGAGACCGCAGAGTCCCAGGGTAGGCGGATGCCGAAGGGAGCCCACGGGTTTCTGAACGCACAGAGAGGTGCAGGAAAATATACAGGCAGCTACGAGCACTGGAGCCTGAACGAGACAAGACAGGACTGGTAAGCAATAGAAACTATGACAGTCAGAGCAAGGGAATAATCACAACAGTCTGACAAAAGACAGAGAAACACGAGGAGCTATAAGGGGAAACTAATGAGATAACAAGAACCTGGTGTGAAACAAGAATCTAGCGAGCAGAGAAACAAGGATGGCGGGGAAACAATCACGCTGACAATGCGCACGTGGCGAGCTATCAAAACAAGCCACGCACACAACAACAACACAACACCCAAACACAGAGACAGAGACAGCAAAGAACAGGTGATCAGGCCCGAGACCCGACAATATCAAAACCAAGGTTTTGATGGGTAAACAGGGATAGCCAAAAATGAAAATTATTTTATTTACTGATTTATTTCATGTTTCAATTTGGTTTACCAATCAAATGCATTTATTCCACATTTGACTTTTGAACGACCTGTGCGCATAGCCTATCTATCAGGTGATCACTGTGCCTGATGCATTCACCTCCACTCTTCACTTCGTTCTGGTGTAATCTGGAAATGGTCACACAAGGAACAATCTTCGATAAGTAAAAATGTCAGCTATTCTAACAAAAAAATGTGAGAGAGGGGCTCAAAAAAGGAAAAACAGGAAAGACAAACAGCAGAGAAAACATGAGTTAGTCAGTAAAATCCCCAGCTATCAGTTTATTTTAGGCTGATGATGTTTGAACAAATTCTGGTTTAGTTGGGAGATAACCCGATAGAAATAGGCCTATGTCAATCGTTTTGTGCATCATGGTGTAAGTTTATCATTTAAATGCTTTTTAAGCATTGTGGTTTAAAAACAAATGTTTTTAACATTAAGCAGCGTGGCAGAATTCACATTTCTTTGTTTGTAAAAAAAATCTTACAAGACTAAGATATATATAAAAAATGGTTTAAATGGTTGAACATACTCTATGCCTCAACACTTGACACACAAAACTCAAGAATGGTGGCAATCAACAAATGTTAAAGTGCCCCTATTATGGGTTATGAAAGGTTCTTATTTTGGTTTTGGGAGTCCCCAACAGACTGACATGCATGCAAGGTCAAAAAAACACTTTCATTGTCTTATAATATGCATTTATTTTTACCTTACTTACTCAACGACTCCCAAACGATTCGCTCAATGATTCATTTTTCCAAACCCCTCCTTTGCATGACGCTAATCTGCGGTGATTGGTCCAATTGGTCTCATTTCCATTTCATTATGCCTGTAATGCCTGATAAAGCAGCGTTTGTGAGCGCAGTGCTGCTTTGTGTACAGCGTTACCGGGGAAACCGCTATTTTACCTCCAAAAGCGGCACCTAGTGGCAAAGAATGAATTTGCATTTTCATTCAGACCAACAGCGAAAAGACCAACAAATGGGCGGGCAATATGCTAATATCTCATGTTGACGTCAACATGAAAAGGTTTGGGATTCGTTTTAAAAACGACTGGTTTCAGTGATTCAGAGTCGACAATAACTTTATACATGGTGCACTTTCAGATTTAAAACTTTGCAGATGTTTTCATTCACTTAGAGCTGTGTTACACACTGCATGAAAGGTAATTTTCAAAAATTCATAATAGGGGCACTTTAAAAGGTTGAGCTCTTTACATAACAGCATAACAAATAACTAACAATGACAAAACAACAACAAAAAGTTGAAATGAAGACAGCAAACAGCAAAACAATAAATCCTATAACAGTAAATGCATAATTTATTAATTCTGCAATGCATGCTGGGAACTCACAAAGCCTTAACATTTCAGCAATATGAAATTATTTGTTTAGACAACTGAGCTTGACCAGTTGGGACAACATTTGGGGTAATTTTGTTGGTCTGACAAGGGTTTTATGTAGTTTCAAGAAAATATAATTTTTTTAGTATTTGAGACTGATATGCAGTTGCATTTTTTACAGTGTAGTAGCAGAGATTGTCTTACTATTGGGAGATGAGAGGGTCTGTATTACTTACTATTGGAGAAAGCCTAACGGTCAACTTGGATCACGTGTGCCTTGATAACCAATCACATTACAGCCTTGACGTCATTGAATTTCAGTCAGAGTCACTCAATCACTGTTTACGGATACCATAGGAATAAATGAGAAGTGCCGTAAGCTGTATCCCACCTGTCGCAAAAACTCAGTGACTTCTCTTATAAAATGCCATTTTTTTCTGTGTAAACTCTAAAAATAGTTCAATACAAAAGTATTGTTTAGTGTAAAATATGTTGTAGATTAGCCGATAGGCTGTCGATTCATTAAATTATAAGCTTTTTCCTCACAAAAGCTGTTTATTCAGCATAGCGAAGCCTCTCCTCCATTGACATCATTTTAAAAAAATGGCCTCTGGTCTCTTTTCCCACGTGCTGCCAAAGCAGAAGCGTTAGCATTAACCGTTATGCTTTTTTGGCTAAAGGTTGCAGGCTTGCCTTCCAGTGGCTTTGGTAGTATAGGCTATACAGGGTTGCCAGGTTTTCACAAGAAAACCCGCCCAATTGCTACTCAAAACTAGCCCAAAACTAGCCCAATCGCGTTTCGAAGGGATCTCCAGTTAAAAATCATATTCGGGGGGGTAAAATACACATTTTTTTGACGGGGTTCCCCTGCTAAAATTCACATCCCAGGGGATAAATATCATGTTATTAAAGTCGCTTCAACCCGCGGACATGAAAAACAACCCGCGGCAACAGTGTTAAAGTAGTCCAATTCCGCTGGAAAACCGCGAACTTGGCAACACTGAGGCTATATGCAACCTAGGCATTATATGATGAGATCTTAAAGGGATAGTTCACCCAAAAATGAAAATACTGTCATCATTTACTCAGCCCCAAATTGTTCTAAACTTGTATGAATTTCTTTGTTATCCTCAACATAGAAGATATTTTAAAGATTTTTCGTAACCAGAATGTTTCTGGTCGCCATTGACTCTAATATTGTTTTGTTTTTTTGTTTTTTAATACTATGGAAGTCATGGGGGCCCAGCAACTGTATGGCTACCAGTATTGTTCCAAATATATTATTTTTCGTTCGACAGCAGAAGGAAACTCATACAGGTTTAGAACAACAGAATTTTCATTTTTGGGTGAACTATCCCTCAAAAGCAGCCTAAGCTGATGTTGTCATTTGTGTCAAATGTAAATCAAACATCAGAAAGAAAATCACTCACTGTCCTTGACTAAATCACTTTTGTAAAATAAATAAAAATGAATGTATATGAATGTATACAGTGTATACTATTCAGTCTATTTGTACATTTACTTTATACAATATAATATTTCTTATTCAGTGGTTTAAGTTTTTCAAATAGGTCGACTTCTTATGTATCTTTGTGCTATTGTAATTCATGACTGTTTATTTGTCTTCACTAAGCTTGTTTTTTAAGCAGCCTAAGCTGATGTTGTCATTTGTGTCAAATGTAAATCAAACATCAGAAAGAAAATCACTCACTGTCCTTGACTGAATCACTTTTGTAAAATAAGTAAGAATTAATGTATATTGAATTTATACAGTGAAGACTATTCAGTCTATTTGTACATTTACTTTATACAATATAATATTTCTTATTCATTTTTTAAAGTTTTTCAAGTAGGTTGATTTCGTATGTATCTTTGTGCTATTATAATTTGTGACTGTTTACTTGTTCAGTAAGCTTGGTTTTACTTGAGCTAGTATTTTTTTTTTGTGATATTGGTATTGGTAACAAGAATTATAAAATTTCAGTGCATCAAAATTTTTGATAGGATAAAAATCCTATTTAAAGCTAAATATATATCATTATTGTAATGGGGGCCATGCAGTAAATCATAGCCCAAGGGCCCAGTGAGATCTTAATGCGACCCTGGACACAGGTAAGAACAATAGGTAATCATGACAAGAAACTAGCAACTAGGGCAAAGGAAACAAGGAAACATTTTTTTACTCCACACAGGTGTTCAAAGACAATGTCAAACAAATGGTTCAATTTTCTCATCACCCTGGAGGAGCAATTGTACACTCTCTCCCTCCATCATCAACACTAACAGCGTGGTGAGCATTGTCATCTAGGCCTCTCTCCACTGATGACCTTTCCAATCAAATAACACATGCAGTCATAGCTGGAATTTCACTGCATCAGTGTAATTGTGCTGCCAATTAAGCAATCAATTGTAATGGCACACAAATGACTGAATAACCACAGATTGGCAAGACATTTACTTATTGACATTTAGTAATGAAACAATTACGAGGCAGACTGTTTTCACTATAGGGGAGGTTAGAATGTGCATCAAATCATACAGCAGAAGCTTCTTCCCATATCATACCAGCATGTTTTTCTTTTTATATATGAAAAATGTTAGTTCAGATGACACAGCAGATTTTGAACACATGCATTGCAGGATTGCAGAATATTGCAAATTTCAAGGCTTTGTAAATGGGCATGACCTAATAAAACAAGTGCTATGAACTATAATATAATTTGCTGCTTTCTAGTCTCGCCTTAAATGTATATAAGAATATGGAATATTTTACACTGTCCAGGCGATATCGATATTATATTGCGATATGAGAAAAAAAAATTACAGGCAAATATTTTAACCTTATATAAAAAAGTGAGGGATTGGACATAGACCTGAAAATTCTTATTTTTATTGTGCCATTTTTTTTTTGTCAAAAAGTGCAAACGTGCAACATGAGGTAGGCCTGTATGAATTAAATTAAATTAAATATTGTGTTTGAGTAGGCCAGTGGTTGGCTCCCAAACTTTTTCTGCCAGGCCCCCCTTTTGTAATGAAAAATATTTTTAAGGCCCCCATCCCCTCTTTTTTTTTTGGTAATTCTCTTATGCTCACTAAGGCTACATTTATTTATTAAAAAATACAGTAAACACTGTAATATTGTGAAATATTGTCAATTGAAATTATCTATTTGAATGTTTTAACATATAGGCTACTGTATTCCCGTGATCAAAGCTGAATTTTCAGCAACATTACTCCAGTCTTCAGTGTCACATGATCCTTCAGAAATCATTCTAATATGCTGATTTGATGCTCTAGAAACACTTCTCAATATTATCAATGTTGAAAACTGTTCTGCTGCTTAATATTTTGGAGGAAACTATTTTTTCACGATTCTCTTATGAATATTTTAAATGGTCCTTTGTGTTAGAGTGCTGGAGTTCGTCAGAAATAGAACGGGGCATCAGTTTATTGCGTTTACCTGGCACTGGAAGTCCTTTCACAAACTTGTAACTTTCATGCTCAGAGCAGAACCACACATCGTTCATTTATATTTCTACATGGCTCCCTGCAATACAACTCTGATTCTTCAGTCACGCCATCTTGTGATCTGTTATTGATACAACCACAACTGCTACAACTGATAACGGAGCGCTCAAGCGGGTACTGAGAGTCATGTTGAGGTCATTAAAATATGTCAAATTAATATTTTGAGCTCAGTTATTTACTTATCACGCAAGTGGCCGCATGATAAGCTGGAAAATTACGCAGTGTAGTCTTTATCACCCTGCAGAGGTTTATTTTGCAAAATAATCTGCTGACTGTAAACGATCCCTCAGTTTGGGAACCACTGGAGTAGGCGATTTCTGCTCTATTAATTTGGTCTGTTACGATGCTCTATGTGTTTGATTACTAATGCCTGTGTAGTAGTTGCACGCACACAGAGGACAAAAACGTTCAGCCTCGACTCTTTATCGCCATATGTGTTAACATTTGCAAAGGGTACCAAATTGAACAAAACAATATAAATGCAAAATTTGAATTCATGAATATATAACGTTATCCACTTATGGCAAAATCCATATCATGGGACAACATAATACCGGTAGTCACGTTCATACCGGTATAGCGCCCACCCCTATGTGGAACAGTAATCAGCTTAAAGGTGCCATAGAATGCATTGATGCAATATTTTAAATTGTTCTCTGATGTCCCCAGTGTGTATGTGAAGTCTTATCTCAAAATACCCCACAGATAATTTTTTATAGCTTTTTGAAATTGCCACTTTTAGGGTATGAGTCAAAACTCACCGTTTTTGTGTTTGTCCCTTTAAATACAAATGAGCCGGTGCTCCCGCCTCCCTTTTCAGAAGAGGACGGAGCTTCAAGAGCTCATGCTCTGCTCTTTTGGAAAACAAAATATGACGCATGATGCTTACTTTGTCTGGAGTCTGGACGTTTGCACACAAAGCGTTGGTATCAATCCCTCTTTCAGAAGCAATCTTTGCACAACTCCAGCACTGAACTGACCCTCGTTTGTGAGGCAGTCCGGCATAAAATGATTAGCACAAACGTATAGGATTTTCCCGTTTTTTTTCTGGGACATTTCCTTCGAAAATGAAATTTAACCACCGTGTCCTCAGTGGACTATGGAGACTCCTATGTTCGTTGGTGCATCCCAACACATGACACTTGTAATGGCTCGTTGGCGCTGACATTGTATTTCCAGCAGCTACAGTAAGAAAACAGTAATGGCGGACTGCTGCTTCTCACTCAGGGCTGTCCCTGTGTTCCACTCCAAAGTGCCCTTCGGAGGGCGATATATCCCGTTTGGAACGCACAGAGAGTCTATGCTAATAGGGCAGAGATTGTCACAGATGGGAGGGACTTTCCCTAGTATGACGTCATAGTAGTGAGGAATCTGGAACCACTGTTTGGAGAGACTATTTATGATTTATTGGGATTATAAAACAATGAGTGGGTGGACTTTTACCATAGGCTGGTTGTTTTCACACACTGCGACCACACAACTGTGTTCAACCACCTTATAAAAGTGATTTTTGCATTCTATGGCACGTTTAAAGACTATTTGCTGTTGCAAGGGAAGTATTTGAAATATTTCTGATTTTACATGAAGAAATAGCAAACAAGTAATTTAATGTGTCTATGATTAAATTCCACCAAATACACAAGAGTACTTTGGCACAAATCTCCGTGATGTTGTTTCAGGTTGTCAGCATTTCTACCCAGCAATGATCACTACTGGATCTGCATTGGATTGCTTGAAGAGACTCTACTATTGCAATCTACAATTACACAGTCATACACCTTGTGAAATAGAAGCACACTTTAGCATACTTTTAAAAAGTGTACTTACTGTTATTGTATTATTTAAATATGTGCTGGTAAGGTGATAGGCGTGGAAGTTTTATACAGTGTTATACAGTTTAACTTTAGAGTGCTTTTCTGAGCTGCTTAGGACTTAAGCACATCTTTATATTTTCAGAATTACTTTTATTGTCTTTAAAATATGGTTAAAGTATTCTTTATTGTCATTCTTTTGTGTATGTCAATTTGAATATATTTGTAATTGTACACTTGTAACGAAGGAGTTGCAGTTTAGCACATTTAAAATATTTACTTTAAATTATTACAAAATTACAATATATAAAATTATGAATAAAAGCACTTTACTTGTGCTTTAGGTTAGTAACACATCAAAATAAGTCCGTAAATCATGACAAAATATTATTAAAACATAATGCTTTTGAAGCCCACTATACTCTCTTCAAGTACACACAAGTGGCCTTTTATTTCAATAATATTATTTGCAAGTATATATGCACATTCAGTAAAATTAAATTTTTTTTTTCTTTCACAAGGGGCCTCACACATGATTTTAAAAATGCATATGATTAAAAAAAAAGTAAAAGACCAGTCAAACTGGTCAAAAACAAAACCTGCTACTATAGTCATAGCAGCTCCAGACCAACCTTAGAGCCCCTCTATGCGTTTGTACGATTGTCCTGTACGTCACTCTGAAACCTAGCTAATCCAATAGAGCGGCTGAGATGGTTAGAGCGCCGCTAACTGTCAATCAAGCGCTCTGTTTAAAGAAGCTGCTCCGAGGCTCCGCCTCCTCCACAAAATCTCATCTGATAAAACACGCTGAGAGCCAGAGGACTCAAAGACATCGACTAAACGGTCTTCCGTTACCGCCGGAGCAACAACACCAATCCCGCAGCTCGCCTCCAGCTCTCTCTTTATCAAAGCACGCAAACAATAGTGGCTGGAAAGGATCGAGAGGAATGTATTACCCTGTAACAGAACAATGAACGCGGGCTGATTTCTCAGGTAAGCCGTGCGCCCCACTCCATTTTAGCAGCGAATTGTGAACGCATGATACAATAAGCCTTAAATCACGGCAATTAGTATATTATGGACATGTTATCAGGATATATTTAATTTTGTTTTGCATGATCGTATTTATTGAGCTACATTCATGCTCGCCGTCATTTACTCCACGTTGTTCTGTCGCCTCTGTGGACACAATGTAGCCTAAGAAAGAGACGAGATCTGAAATGATTTGAGCGTGTGATTCTGCAGCGATGGCTGCACACCATCTGGGTGCTTTTGCTTGTAAACCCTGTGCTCGCGTTCAAAACACACGCAGTGTTGAGTTCAATGTGCTTCATAACCTGTGTTCACGGGCGCTTCATTTGCTATGCATGAAGTTCAATTAAATACCTCACAAGGCAGCCCTGAAGTGCAGTCTGATGGTATCTACAGGGGTATGCGAGACCCGTTTATCTACCAGGTGAGCAGACTGGGGAGAACATGTGCTGGTTGGGTGGTAGGGGTGGAAGTTTTAAATGAATATAATTTCTTTTTTTAAATGACTTCCAGATTTCAGATCTTGTCAGATGCATGCTTATGTTTGTGTGTGTAGATGCATGCTGAAAATGTCCTTTTTTAGGATGACCAAATATGGGGCCCTTATTGAAATCTTGAAAGGAGTGTTGTGATAATGTCTTCTGAAATGAGACGTCTGTGTTTGTCGTTTCTTAGTTAAGTAGAAATTATTTTTCCAGTTCTATACATGAAGACTTCAAATGCAAATGCCTATGGTTGGGTTCAGTAATTTCACTTTATTAGCAATGAATGGGTCCTTTTCGTTGCTATTAAAGTGAATAATAATAATAATAATAATAATAATAATAATAATAATAATAATAATAATAATAATAATAATAATAATAATAATAATAATAATAATAATAATAATAATAATAATAATAATAATAATAATAATAATAATAATAAAAGCCAGAAATAATTGCAAAAAATGCTTGATGAAATGGCTTTTTAAAATTTGATATACTGTGTGTGTGTGTGTGTGTTTCTATAAATTCTATAATTGTCCCTTTTTCAGATTATTATTATTTAAAACACCCAGTTATTATACACTGAGGGTGGCTTTAAAATAAAACTATACTCGCTCAGATTTCATTTCAGCGAGTAGGTGAAGTGTTTAGTTTGTCCATTTCACTGTCATTCCTGTATTATTAATAAATACTATAATAGTTTATAATTTTGAATTTTATATTTTCAGTTTTAAATTTAATTAAATTGTACGTGCTTTTTATTCATTTAGGTTTTCATATTTGTATTTGCCTTTTTTAACATTTTTAATTTTGTTGCTTTTTAAAAAAATTTAGTATTTATTTTGGTTATTTCAATTAATGAAAACAAGTGTTTAATAGTTAACAGATACTGGTCTATTTGAATAATTTTGATCAATTCCGTATGATTTTTGGAGTTATATATTATTGTATGTTATGTAAATAAATTACATATTTTTATTTATACAGCTGTATATACAGAATGCGCAAATCTGTACATAAATATTCTGTTCCAGATGTATACCACATTATTATTATTATTATTATTATTAAAAAAAATTTTCCTTGGTCTTTTATTTAAATATATATTTTTTCTGTTCTCAATGTCATATGTATGTGTGTTTGTAACAAGAGCTCCTAAAAAAAACACATTCCTTGTGTGTTTGCAGTGTGACGGACTTAATTCAGATGAAGTCACAAGAACAATGGGACATTTTTTGGAGTAGGAAAAAAAATGCCTATAATGGGAAATAGTGTCTAGAGACTATGGATGCAGTTTTAAACTAGCTGTAACAGAGCAACAAGACCAGATACAAAGCCTACATTGTGCTAAAAGCACAACCCCTTATACACACTGCAGACTTATAAGAGACTATAAATAAGGTAATGCATTTAAAATAAAATTAATTTAAGTACTGATGCATGCAGCTATTTATTTTTAGGTATTAGTACTGGATGCAGTGTTTGTTAGTGCTTTGTGTGCTTGGTGATGTCTGTATCCTCTGTCAGATGGAAAATCTGGTTAATCAGTAAAGCTTTAATTACTTCTAGGTTTGTGGTACATAATGTTGAGTTTGGAGTGCAGTTACTAAAATACAAATACAAATGAATGCAAAAGACAGAAGAAAATCTGAAAAACTAGAGGCTTTGCTTTTACAGTATTAATACTGTAGTTAAAATCAACTACATCAAAACACTTGCATTAACGTGGCTATTGAGATACCCCGATTCCAGGCCGGCTCTCAGAGGAGAGACCGTATGATCTGCATATGAAAACACTGGCTGTAGTTGCTGTTGGATTGCTGTTGGAGTTCATTTTTCAAATGAAACATGACACATACAGGCTGTATTGTCTACCATGTCAGATAAATGTTTCAGACATGTGGTTTATTGACCGTCACTACATCTTGCAGTTCCTGATCGATGATCATGTGGGTTTTTATGTTGTATAGATTGTAAGTGGTGTCAGTGGAACACTGTTGTCTTTTAATAGTTTTCAGAGCCGTTGTTCACTGACAAGCTGCGCAAAACCACGATCATATTTTGCGCATGTTTTGCGCAGCTTGTCGGTGAACAACGGCTCTGTGTAATTAATGCTGCTCTATGTGAAAGCCCGCAGGTGAGATTTATGCTGATTAAAGAACTGGCTTTACTGACAAGATGCGCGTTAAATATCGAATGCGATTTATCGTGCAGCCCTATTTTCAGGTCAGAGTTATTTGCTTTCCTACATGTTCAATATGCATTTGCCCCCTGCCACGTAACATGTTATAGCCTTTTGTTGTTAGCATCATCTAGGATTCTACTAAATGTTTTCCTGCTGGTCATCTAATAAATGTAAATTTCTCATTTTAACTGATATTTCCAAGATTATCCACATTTTCTTCCAAATTCTGCAGTTCCAACCAAAACCTATGATAGCTAGCTATAGTTAACGATACATTGGTAACATATTGGTGGTGGTGAGCGTTTCGTCAATTGGACTGAAAATTATATTATGTTATAATATATTGTATTATATTGAATTATATTATGTATTAGTGTGGTAAATGAAAA
>NW_015657838.1:1295542-1301109 GCF_001515625.1 Sinocyclocheilus rhinocerous | reverse complement strand
CTTACTCATCCTTTTCTCCCTCTTTAACCTTTTCTGTCTTTAAATGGCCATAGGGGTTTTGTTTTGCATGTTGAATGTGACATTGTCACATGGCAGACTTGCATTTTTCTTTTTTTGAAGCAGTGGAGCAGCCTTTGTTGTGTGGGTGTTTTTCACAATTGAAAATGGAGAACAGTGGAGCTGCAATAAGGTTGAGGTAATCAGAAGAGGCAGCGGGGTGAGGAACTTCCGCACAGCTGATTTGCAGATTTAATCAGTCATAAGTCATTACATCCCATTGTACACAGAATATCAGGCAAATGTATTTACCACACAACAACCGCTGTAACCTTAAACTGTCAGACAATAAAATCACTTAACTAGTACAAGGTCATTTCAGAAGGACCGTGCAAACAGACAGCTTAACTCATGTTATTACACGCTCAGAAACGCACTCAAAAACTCAGTTTTTCAGTATTAAGGACCAAAGGTTTTGTTGGTTATTTGAGCGCAATTTGTTCTGCCATTTAGTGAAGCAGCTACCCATTTGTTGAGGCGTATAAAACATAATAGTGGTCTTGCACAGTCTGATGTCCACTGATGACAGTTTTATGTTGTCAATTGACTGGGTGTTTTAAAAGGGATGGTTCACCCAAAAATGAAAATTGTCATTTACTCTCCCTTGTGTCTTTCCAAACCCATAAGATGTCTGTTTTTCTTGGAACACAAAGATTTTTTTTTATATTCTTTCATCATTTTTGTTCATCCATTGAAATTCCACACAACCAAAACTTTAATGGATCAAAAAAGAAAAAAAAAAAGACATTGTAAAAGTAATCCATATGAATCGGGTGATTTATTGGTTTCATGGACTTTAGAAAAGGCAATCTCCTAGGTTTCATTAAAAATATCTTTATTTGTGTTTCAAAGAGGAACGGAAATCATATATCTTTGGAATGACATGAAGGGTAAGTAATTGATGTTTGGAAGAAGGCTGTTAAAATGAAACTGTCTGAGATTTGTGTTTGTGAGCTTCATGGCATTTTGTCTTAAAAGAACATTTAAAGTACCGCAAATGGTCATACTGGTGTTATATTTTGCCAACAAATTCCTCAAACACAACTATATTCTGCTTTGTTTTCTGCTTTGTTTTTTGTCTCTGAAATATTCAGTGCTTGCTTATTAATTCTGCATGAAGAAGAAACCAAAGTCAAAACATTTTTCCCTAGTTTCTTCAGTGTTGTGTGCAGAAGAGAACACTGCGGTTAATTACAAACCTTCACTTTGTTGCAAAATAAGCTACAGGCATCTAGCCGGGGTAAAAAGATGCACATGAATAAATTCAAAATTATAATACATATTTAAATATTAATATATGAATGCTGTCAATTTTTATGTTTGGAATTGTGCCTTTTGGTTATTTGTAGGCTTTGTAGGACATGCCTTTTAAAATGGGATTCTGATAGCCCTTGTTGCGTATATCCCTTTAGGTGTCCCGCTCCCTCTGTATGGTACTGTACTGATTTCGGTCCGTTTTATATAAAGTGGCAGCTACATTTGTCAACATGCTCTTATGTCTTCTGATAAATGGAGTGTCAATGTTTGTCTAGCCTGTTGAGTTAGAGTCTGGCTGCTCAGTTGATGAAAATTTAGTTTTATGCTCAGCAGCGCAGTCATTGTAGTCTTTGGGTTTATTTACACTTGTGTTTCAGTTCTTTTGGTCCGGACCAAAAAAGCAAATGCTAAATTTGTTCCTGGCTCGCTTAAAACATCACAATCTCGATTCAACCCCCTACTAGGGGTGTGCGATATTGACAAAAAATAATATGCATTTCTACTATTCGGCAATTAACATTTCGGCGAGAGAAGAGGAGCGTAACTCACGTCTGATCTCGAGATAGCAGGAGCGATGCCTCCTTGACGTCACATCAGTTATTGTGAAAGCAATATGTGCTAGTTGCATAGCAAACACAGCGCACCCGTCAGTCGAGAAACGTGACATTTGAGCAGAAACAAGGCGGAGCAGAAGAATGAGTGAGGCAGAGCAAAGTGCAAGGTCTGATGACAACCCTAATGTAGGTTTACACGTCACGTTTTGGTAACGGTACGGTTCACTTGGAACCTCAACCGAGGTGGTACTAAAAAAAGTACCAGGTACTGTACCCAGTGGAAAACCCCCCAAACGTGAACCGTGCCGTACCATGCAGTGGAAAAGCGCCAAAAGGGTAACACCACCAATCTGTTCAATCACCCGAAACATCATCACATATTACAGTATGAGACAGTGGCTAAAAACAAAACCTCTCAGTCATGTACCAGTGGCCAGACCACACAAACATCAATAAAAGCAATGCTATACAGTGCAACACCATACCCATCAAACTCCTACAGGCACAAAGAAATAACTGACGCAATTGCATTTCACCTGGCCAAAGATGTGGCTCCAGTGACCACTGTGGAAGAACTAATTTCACAAATGGATCCAAACCCTTGGTAAGCGCTATTGCATGGCATGCCCTCTCGTAATTTCATTTGCATTACCTGCTCTGTACAATACATGTCGTGGAACAATTTAAGCGGAACTTCGAGATGTACAGAATTTCACAGCAGCTTAAAATGTATGGTCCAGCAGAGCAAAGGAACCGTACGTGAGCATCCATTTCATTAATGGTGATTGAGTGGAAAAGTCGGTGCATACAGGCTGATTTTTTTATTTTTTTTCCTGAGGACCACACAAACTCAGAATCATTATTACTCTATTAATGTTGTCTCTTTTAATCAAAAGTCATTCTGGGCCAACAGTAATGAAACTGGAAGTAAAATTGATGGTCAGCTTTGTTTTTATAATTCGTTAAATTTACTAATACAGTAACTCATTCATGCGAAGTTTTTGCCACCTAGTGGCAGCTTTAATAATTGTCTGTGAACATGCAACATTGACAGTGATGAAGACCCCTTAGTCTGGTGGAAGTATCTAAGATTATCTATACTGGCCAGGAATTGCCTTTGCATTCCTGCAATGAGTTCCCTTTCTGAAAGGGTTTTGTCTGTTGCCGTTCTGCACTGAAGCCACGAAATGTTGATAGGCTAGTGTTCCTAGCTAAGAATCTTTAAATGGATCTGGTCCAGCATGATACCTTTCAAAGTTGTAAATGTTTAATGTTAATTATTTTTGTCTTTTTTTTTTTTTTAGCACCAAACCTAAAGATACAAAACAAAAGGCATAAGAATACGGTCACAACCTGATTGGACAAGACTTATGACTCATTTTTTATGAACTTTCCAAACATCCAAAACAATGCTGTGTTTTGGGCTAAATGCAGTTGTTGTGTATGTACATATTGTGGTATTTTTACCAGCTGATAACTCAGGAGGAGCTTATAAAATGTGTAAAGAGGTCAAAACATTGGCAGTAATTCAGTTCACACAAAGATCTGCTGAACAGAGACAGCAGTTAATGCCTCTTCTCCATTTCCCGTTTATTGCATAAACCGTTTGTTTGAGCAATGGTTTTAGAAACTATTATATTTGCAGTTACTTTTCGTGTTGCTAATGGTGCATAAATTACATGCTAGCTACACCAAAATGGCATAAATGTGTAATATTGGTCTTCATATATTACTGTATTAACCATCCTGACTACTGCTTTGGCCAGCATTTCTAAATTTGTACATTGCTGTTAACAGCTAACAGATATGTGGTGGAGATTGTTGAATTGGTCACTCTCTAGCTCTTAAAATACCAGTGCTTATTTAGTTTAGGCCATTTCATCCCGTCTGACTTGCAATATGCTAATTATAGGGCCGTGTCCCATGGAGCACCCTAAGGTTAAATGTATTGCACAGTGGGACAATAGGAACAGGCTAGATCTTGATCACCAAATCTTTTGATTTCCTGTGTCACCATTGCTTGGGAATAGACTTGAGCTTTCTACATTACAACATTACTGCTTTAACCTGCAAGCTATGGTCGCCTGAAGTTACATGACCGTCAGAGAACAATGGACTGTAAGTACATGAATCTGAACTTTTGATTCCTTTGTAGTTTGTTTGCGGCTGGTGAAGCATTACGTTCGTATGAGCATGTCTGGACAATTTCAGGAGCTGAGCACATCTAAAAGCCCAGAAAGGAAATGAAAAGCTCCTGCTGTTGTAAACACTGGAGAAAGACTTCTAAGGACTCAAACAGAAAATAATCATTCTATGTTAACAAAGTTTTCTTTCTCTTCTCTGAGGTTGTGTGCTATAGTTTTATTAGTGTGTGATTGAACCATTGACCGTCTCATTCAAGTGCCACACTTTGAGGAATTATGATAAAGGAGTCTCTGTTTGAACTCAATGTTGTGCTGTTTGTGTGGCAGTGAGTCATAGTCTCTCTGGTCTTAATGCAAGAAGCGTGAATGTAAATCGTTTCTGAGCTTTGACATCTCCATCTGTTCTTTGAGATTTTCTCTATTCTACGCCTGTATTAATTCATAGCACTGTTTAGTAAAATTTCTTGATACTCTAAAGCCAAGCATATTAATTTTGGCATGAGTCCAACATTTGAGTTGTCAGTGAGTGTCATCTTTTGTTTAGTCAATTTTTTCCTTTCACAAAAATGTAATTTCAGTTTAGTCAATATTTTGTAGTTTTTGTAAATTTAACACTGAATGGACTAATTTTAGTGTATAAAAAAGTAAAATGTGTGGTAGTGAAAAACCTGTCAAAGTAACACCCAAAGTAAAAACTTTTTACTGAAAAATGTATAAGCATTTGTTAATTTAGCAGCTCAATATACTGTAATCACAAAACGTTTTCCTAAAATAATGCAGGGAACCACTCGTTATACATTATACGAGTGCACATGTACTATTTTGGTGATGTAATTTGCGTCACGCACAGTGTACACTGACCCTTGCGTACGAGTAAAAACCGAAGTATAGTTTGGCCTTAAAGCAAGCTAAACATGCGCAACGCGCACACGTTTGTATTGGTGCAGAATGAGAGAGACACTTACAGCCTAGCGCATTTCACCCAGTCTGCTAGTTTCACTTCTGCTTTAAATGAAGTTGTGTAGCCTATGCTTGACGTTTAAAATAAATGCTGTTTATAGTGAATGCCCCTATAATTTGTTTGTTTTATACTTACGATTTAGTTTTAATCCAAATGCATGCGCTAATGGAGCGAACAGCAATCAAGATCATGCAACAGAAGTGCGCGCTCTCGGACTCTCTCTCGCTCGCTCGCTCGCTCTCGCTCTCCTTACCGTCAAATAACTTTAGTAACTTGTTTGTTTTACTTACTTGCTTTTGACCTATCCGACAAATCTACAAACTTTCCAGTGATGTCTGTGAGATATTCGCTCGCACATCTGTGCAGCCGCGCGCTCAATCACTCAGCGCGCTCTGCTTATCAGCTCGGGCACATCCGCTATACCGGCGTGAATATTGAATGTTTAACATTATATTAATTACTTGCATGTACTTCATATACATCCTTAATCTCTAATAACTCCATTCTACTCTCTGTTGTTCTGTTTTCAGTGTTTCTTTTTCTGGACACAGCTCTATTCACACGCTGTTTGGTATCGGGGCATTTTTACGAGTA
>NW_015657838.1:1293382-1294768 GCF_001515625.1 Sinocyclocheilus rhinocerous | reverse complement strand
GGCGTGAATATTGAATGTTTAACATTATATTAATTACTTGCATGTACTTCATATACATCCTTAATCTCTAATAACTCCATTCTACTCTCTGTTGTTCTGTTTTCAGTGTTTTCTGGACACCGCTCTATTCACACGCTGTTTGGTATCGGGGCATTTTTACGAGTACGAGTACAGGAGCGCAGTATCGGGCCCGATATCCTTATCGGTGCATCCCTACTTATCATGATATATTCATGTTGTCTTTGTCATTCGCAGACTATTAATTTCTTCAGCGATAGCAAAGACTGGATGGAAAACACCCATTACGATGATTGAACAATTTTAATTTAATTTGAGTGATTTCACTGACATTTACTGTGTCACATAGCCTACACATAAAGAATATCGGTCGATATATTGGTATCGGTCTTTTATTACTCCCTAATATCGGTATCCGCATCGGCCCCCAAAAAACCCATATCGGTCGGGCTCTAGACTGTACACTGGAAGTGAAATTTCACAATTCTTGATAATTGTTGTGACCTTATTGTGATGAATTGAAATTATCCAAATGCTTGAGTGTCCTAATGTTCTCATACTGTATGTTCAGCAGTTTTTCGTGCAACACTCCCAAAATAATATAAACCACAATTAAATTGCACAAAGTTCCTTTTAAGATTTGTATATTGAGAAAGAGAGTGAAAGGCCTGATTTAGTGTGAATACTAGGGGTGGAACGGTTCAACTTACTCACTGTTCGGTTTGTATCACGGTTTTAGAGTCACGGTTTCGGTATGGTTCGGTATGTGCTATGTTTAGGGAAAAACTATACTGTCAAATAAAATAAAGAAAATAAAATTATCGATCTAACTACAAGCAACAGCACAAATAAATACAATAGAGTAAAGATGCAAATAAAATAAAATTAGGTATGTCTAACATTAGTTTTTAGGTACAGAAATGTTATAAAGTAATGTAATGTAAAACAGCATTGCATATGTCACTGTATGAGTGAATTATGCTGTTTGATTAATAGTGCTGTCACTTTAAGAGAATGCACTGATACAGTACGTTCAGCCGGCTATGTCTGCTATAGGATACTTACCAAGACGGGCATTTTGACAATTTTTGTGTGAATTTGTCCATTTAAACACAATACTTCAGAGAGAGCTTAATATTTGCGTGTGTTCTGAGGCGCAGGTTTGCGCGCTTTGGATGAGCGCACGCACGAATCTTCTCACTGCGCGCGCAAGCTCGCGTCCTCTGGCTCTTGAATGTTTAAACTGGCAAAGCTTAAATGAGTTTAGTTTAAACACAGATATCAACGTGTGCTGTTCAGGTCTCACCTGTGCGCACGCGCTATCAGCACCCGGGTGATGACGGAATAAATGCTCATATTCCAGCATAC
>NW_015657838.1:1288172-1293159 GCF_001515625.1 Sinocyclocheilus rhinocerous | reverse complement strand
ATACTCACCAAGACCCAGTTTTGCTTGTATTTGTCCATTCAAGCGCAAAAGAGAACTCAATTTGGTGTTCGCAGGCTATGAGACGTGGCTCTGTGTGTGTTGTGCACGCAGAACACAGTGCGGGAGTACTGAATTAAGTTGTTTTGCTTCTACTTGAGCTTGAAAGCTTTAAAATCTCTTGAATGTTTAAACTGGCAAAGCTTAAATGAGTTTAGTTTAAACACAGATATCAACCTGTGCTGTTCAGGTCTCACCTATGTCGTGCCGAACCGTGTGTGGAGAACCGTACAGTTCGATTTTTTTCCGTGAACCGTTCCACCCCTAGTAAATTGGCAGTGTGAGTGGAAAGTGGGTAAAAAAGTGCCATTATTTTAAATCCATTTAAATATTTTACTTAACATTTATACTCTTGTGCAATACATGTTTCTATAGCTTTAAAGGAGTACTGTCAAAATAGTGATATAATGTTTTTATTCATTTGTTGATTTAAATTTTTCTTTCTTGAAGTACTGGCTCTTTTGACATCCCTACAAATTTTACTTGTTTTGGTTTAGTTCATATTTTCTTGTTTCGGTGGCTGGTGGAGCGTGAAGCCGCCAAGCCGTCCATTACGGTGACTGAGGGATGGATCGCTTGCACACAGGTCTGTGTGTCGCTGCTATACACTGCCCTCTGTGGTGCTGTCTAATGGGCTGTCAGGTGTCAGGGGCAGCCGCTGCATAACACCAGCCAGACTCTGGCCCAGGGGAGACAGGGGTGTAATTTCAGATGACAGGCAAACTCTGAGGTTCTGGGCCAGACCTCCAAGCGCCAAGAGGGTAAATTTATCTGGGGTGGGCTTTGGACCTCAATTAAATTGAATGAACTTCAATTAGAAGTACACGCAGCAAGTGTAATTGAGTCTAAGGGAAAGCTTGTAAACCCCTGAGCTGAATGTGAGCAGGTCATTGTGGTGGCATGTTCAGGTAATTGCAATTCTGCAGTGTAGAAAATGCTATACGCAGATGACTTATCCTGCAGACGTAGCAATTTTGTTATCAAAGACATAACTCCTATACTGCTTGTAGACTGTAGTGGGTGTGAAGCGTGTGTTTATGACTGTTTACATCCGGGCTGTCAAAAGACCAAAATATAATTTCAGCATAGCAATTTTGTGACTGATCTTTGTTTTTTTATACATGCCTTTTATATGTATACTAGGGTTGGGCCGATAGATGATAGGCTGACTGACATCACGATGTTAAGCTGACATCGTGATTCCCTCCCCCGCGCAATCCGCCGCATCCCAGTTCAGTGTTCGGAAAGGAAATGAAGTGTACTATGGAAACCCTAAAGGGAATAAATAGCCTACTACGAGATGGGAGGATAAAAATATTTCAATACTTTTTTCTCGCAATTATATCGTTGGGTAAGTATAGGCGACTGTATATAAATTGCGGGCATCAGGGAACCGCTATTGAAACCGCTTTCGATTGCGCGCTCATTTTACTTTCACTTTCACTTTTGAGATTCGCGATCACAAGGACTCTATACTATGGATCGGCAGTACTTACCACACATTTGACAAGATTAGATGTTTGTCATTGGTGCTCAGGATCTGCAAATCATTCGCCATCGTCCTATCAGACATTTCTCCTTACTCTGTGTAAGTGAACTTTCATGTACTGTAATGCAACAGGCTACCGCTAGCAAGCGGCTAACCTTTTAGTGGCTCCATATAACATCACGATGTTTCACTGTAGACATCGTCCGATGCCAATTTGGTAGACATCGCCCAACCCTAATGTATACATAAATGGGCAAAAGACGAGTTCCATTTTGTTTTCCGCATCAAATTAAATTTACAAAAGTGATTTTTATATACATGGAATGCACATTAAATGTAAGTAAATTGTCTACTTTAACGGTACTAATAGTCTTTGTGAAAATAAAATGCCAAAATATGAGTGAAATAATTGTGATCATGCTAAAAAAAGTGATCATAGTAAATTTTATTTTAAATGATTGAAAACCTCTTGCTGACAAATGGGTAGAAACTAGTGGTTTGAAAGATGGTGGCCAAGATTGGTAAAGATTTAAAATTGTAATCTAATACTGTAATCTTTAAATAGAGTCTTTAATGTCATCAAATGATTCTTGTTCTAAATATGCCTAAGATTTATTTTATTTTTTTGGTATATGACCCCCTTATTTGTATTTGACCTGCATGCATTCATTGATGCGCATATATATATATATATATAATAAAATGTCTGCGTGTTATATAAAAATAAAGAAAGCACTATTAAAGAAAAATATTTTGGTTTTATTATTTGTTTTCTGTGTGGACTAGGGCTGTACGATATATTGAAAATCGAAATATCGCAAATGTAAATATCGCGATATGCATATCGCAAGGGCGTGCGATATCTGAATCATTTTAATAATAGGCTACTTAAATCAAAACGTTGCAAAAGGTCAAAGTTTTAGTTCGACGCATATAGCAGAGAATTGCTTTAAGTTAAAAAGAGTTAGTGCAATAAGTTGCAGAAAACAACTCTTTGCCGTCTCGTCTTCCTGTCTGACTCACACCTGAAGCACGTGCACAAGCCGCATCTCGCACAGCGTCTCTTCCGTTCTGCCACACACGTGCAAAGCGCGCGCACACACGCAGAGACGCGTTTCAGACGGCGCTCGAACACAGTTGATTCGTCTTTCGCATCTCATGTTTGAACAGACATACACACAGAATAAAGTCAATAGTACCCGTCTCGACGATCATTCTCGTAAACGCAGTCGGTTATGTTTTAAATGAATGTAAACAGCTGAGAAAGAAATCGGATGTGTATCAATATACTGGATCCGTGCAGTCGGATTTAAAGGGACAGCAGCCTATAAATTAAAAAACATTACAAGTCTTACTGATCCCAAACTTTTGAACGGTAGTGTATGTATTTGCTATAATATATTTACATAAACATATTTTCTACCAATGTTTTGGCCATTTTTGTATATTTTTGAAAAAAAAAATTTTTTTAAAGTTTGAAATATATAAAATATATTTTCATTTTTGAAAATGCTTTTCATTGAGCTTCACTGTTTACAACATTTATTTATTTAATATTTTTTATTGTTTAATATGTTTGCCATATGGGATAACATGAGCTAAAAATGAACATTTTTTTTTTTTTTTTTTTTTACTGACTGTTCACTTGCCTTTAATAATGTTTGAACTTTCTCAGACTATAGTTTTTACTGTGGTATGTGAAGAAGTACTTAAAGTGTATGGAAAGCAAAGTCACAATGATATAAAATTAGTGTCATTCATTTTTTTGTCATTCACATTGATGTTAAAATGACATTTTCTGATTTGTGCCATTACTTTTATGTAATGCTAAAACACTGCTGGTCACTTTCAGAAGTTGTAGTGATTCTTTCTTTTCCAAGAAAGAATGTGAAACAAATTGGTTATATAATTTTCATTTTTAAATATTTTAAAATATAATTTAAATAGATTTTTCACACTTTAAGCAATAACGTATCGCATTTTTTAACACTGTATCGCATATCGCATTTTTTTTTTTTTCAATATCGCACAGCCCTAGTGTGGACTTATTATCTCACTGGATTATTACAAATAATAGAAAGAGGAATGTTTGGAAACAAGGGCTGCATTTAATCAAATATGCAGTAAAAACAGTGAGGCAGGTTTTCAGTTTTAATATTTAAAAAATGTAATTTATAGCTGTGATGGCAAAGCTGAATTGTCAGCAGCCATGTCACTAATCTGTATGACTTTCTTCTGTGGAACACATACATGGTAGGAAGCTCAAAAGGGGAAAAAATTATTTATATAGCAAATGAAGTGGCCATATCGGTTTTTGCATTCCGAATGAATCTAGTTGCTACTTAATCAAAAGCTGTTGTTGAAAAGCCAAAATATACACACTTCTGACAACATGTTTGTGTAATTAATATATTAATGCAGCATTTTTTTGTGACTCTTTTCTGTTTTTACTGCTGTGTGTGTGTGTGCGCGTGTTGCACTTTTTCGCAATGTATTTTGCTTTTGAGAAAATAGTTGGATTCAAGTGTTTGTATCAGTGTTAATTTTGACAGGCATTTTTGATTTAGTCTTAGTCTTTATCTTGAGACGAAAATGCTTAATAGTCTTAGTCACATTTTTAGTCATTTGAGTCTTTCATAGTTTTAGTCTAGTTTTAGTCGACAAAGTCATTGCATTTTTGTCAACTTTTAGTCATTACTTTTAGTCATTATTTTAGTCAAACTGCAGTTACCAACATTGATTTTGGTAGCTATTTTATGTAGTTTTCAAACAAAAATATTCATTAATTCTTCTCTCTTTAGACCAAATCAATTAAGCTTATGAGAAATTTGAATCAATGATTGAATTTGGAAAAACTTGAATAAATGACAATTTTCATTTTTGCGTGAACTGTCCCTTTAACAGTAGTGAAAAGGGAGCAACTTTATAAAAATGATAGTTGTTCATATATAATATAGATAATAATATATATAATTTATAAATTTCGAAAAAAGAAGCACAATAAGGCAATGAGACAAATACGAAAGAGATACAAATTAAACTCATTTTTCAGATACAGCGATAGACATTTGGACTGCTGTGTGTGTATTTGAGCACTGAGAACTGATCGTGCGCTGTATATGAGAACTGAAGAGGAGGAGCGTGCGAGAGAGAGAGGACTTCTATCATATTCCGCCTGTCTTGCCTTCACAGCATAGACCCAGCTCTCAACGAGAGAGGGGGTTCGCACAGCATGATCGTTAGAAATCAGAGGGTAAGCGTACTGCAAGCTAGCCAAAAAACTCAGCGCATCAGAGTGGCGGCGTGAAAGGCATATGCTCACCTGATGTTGCTGGTTCCAGGTGCTCTGGGAAAACGGAGAACTCAACTCTCACGTGAGAGAAGAACTCCGAATTCAGAAAGGAGTAGCGTGCTCATAGGTAACCCTTTGATAAAAGGGGA
>NW_015657838.1:1287284-1287876 GCF_001515625.1 Sinocyclocheilus rhinocerous | reverse complement strand
ACAGGATTTCAGAAAGTGCGCAAAGTCTAGCGTGCACACTTACCACTTATGTGGATTTAAGAAAGTGCGCAAAGTGTTCAACGTGCACACTTACCACTATGTAGATTTCAGAAAGTGCACAGAGCTTAGCGAAGCATCTGACCTGGCCGCATGATCCAGGAAGCATGAAGCCGGAACCAGGGCTATCATACCGGCTGGACATAATGTCGACGAGTGAGGTAATGCTGCAAGTCGAGCACCTGGTTTCTGAATCCAGCAAAGGTGTCCTCACAGAGGACCTACCTTAGAGGACAGAGACACACAGGTCCTGGAAACACGGCAAAGAAATCTCACAGAAGGATTATACACACACAACCACCAGCACATTAAATATATATATATATATAGATAGAATGGATCATACTCACCCACCATGGTTCTAGTCTGGACCATCAATAAGGTGGTTGCTATGAAGTCATAGAACCAACCAAAACATCATAGGTCCAGCATAGGAGACTGTAATGCAGGAAATTCCTACCTAACCTCGGTCAGGTGGAGTGCTGGTGGTTATAGGGGAATTAGGAAGGGGAAGAAAAGGGCAGATGTAAAACCC
>NW_015657838.1:1286391-1287236 GCF_001515625.1 Sinocyclocheilus rhinocerous | reverse complement strand
ATATCTGCTAGGTTCACCCACAGATGTCCCTTCGTCACTACCATAGCCGCCATGGACCTGCCACTAGCAGAGGTGGCCTGCTTAGTAGCACGGAGAGCGAGACCGTGGTGCGGCGCACTCAGCTACCTCATCAGGAGAAAGGCCCTCGCCTTTATCCAGGTCTTTCAGCAGGTCTGCCTGATATGCTTGGAGCATCACCATCGTGTGCAATGAAGCACCAGCCCGACCTGCTGCGGCTGCGTATGCCCTGACATTCGAGCGAGATGTCAAGGAGGGAGTCTTAAGAGAGGACGTCTCACCCATAGAGAGATAGCTGGCCAGCGTCTCTCTATAGGGGCATCTTCTCATAACCGCTTTCGCGCATCGCCTCGATGTTGGCATAACTCGTATGCTGGAATCGATGGATGCGTGAGGAAAAAGGCCTCTTCCATTCCTTCTCGATCTCTGTATGGAAACAGGAAGAAAGGAAGGCTCACCTGGAGAGTTATGGCCAGAAAAATAACGTTCATCGAGATACTTCGCAATGTCACTTTCTTCGCCTGCTTTACGGCAAGTAAAGCCTCGCCAGACGAAGAAGTGAATGACATGTTCTCCCGGCGCCTATTTATACTATAGTCGCACCGGTAGTGACGTCATGGGCTGTCGCCGGCCAACGTGTTGTTGGTGTTTTTTCAATGTATGCTTCAGACATGGGTCACGACGAGGCGTTCCCCATAGCGCCTCCTAGAGGACGCAGTTCGAAGTTCCCTTGAAAGGGAAACCATAATTCCTCCGTTCAATTAGGCCTAAGACATCGAGAGTCACGCAGACCTATAACAACCCAGCCACAACACATAATTGCGAAT
>NW_015657838.1:1263493-1286381 GCF_001515625.1 Sinocyclocheilus rhinocerous | reverse complement strand
ACACAGCGTCTTCACGACATGGCCGGCAGCAACAATACTACAGCGAGAATAAAAGTTACGCCTTTTTTATTTTTTCTTTGCGTGAACATTTGGGCGGCGTTCTGCAAATCTTCCCACATCGTGACGTAGACGTGGGGGCGTGTTAGAACGAGCCGTTTTAGGTAGGCGTGGTTGACTTAACTTTTATAAAGAATATCTCTTTGGATTTGAGACTTTAGTCTTTGCAACTTTACAGATCTTCTTTATGCACCAAGAGCTTGTAACACTCCAAAGAGAAAGGAAAAATTGAAATCGCATCATATGACCCCTTTAAGTTAATCGACAACGAATTGTGACTCCCGGGAAAAACGGGACGTCTGGTCACCTTATCCCTATCCCTTCGGGTGCTGAGGCCATTGTTTCAGATCGCTAGTTCGCATTTTGGTAGCTTATCCATCCACTGCGGCTGCCATACTGAGACTAGATGCAAACGCCCCTTATCCGATTGCAATCCAATGACAGGGACGCACATTTTGAAGGACAAGACCGTAGCCTATAGGATGTATTTTGAATGTCCGGTAGTCCTCAAATAACATTATAGTCCCGTCTTGTCTTGTTAACGAAGACGCGGCATAAATTTCGTCATAGTTTTTATCATCAGATATTAGTTTTAGCTCGTCAGCGTCTCGTCTTAGTCACAGAAAAAATGTTCGTTAACGAATATTTTTCGTCTTCGTTGACAAAATTAACACTGGTTTGTATATATTTCAGGTCTACACCACCCCCTTCCTATCCGATCGAAATGACATTTGGATCAAGCTCAGTCGAACTGATTGAGGTCTTTACATGAAGGCTTTACAGTCCGATTGAGCCATCAGTCCAATTATAAAAAAATTTTTGGGTGCATGTAAACTTATTATTATTATTATTATTATTATGAACCGCAGTTCTCGCATAGCCGCACAACCACAATACAGTACAGAAGAATCTATTGCAAAATTGGTTGAGATATTTCTACATTTGCACAATACCTTTGCATGTTATGCGGCCCGGGAGCTATCAGAGCAGTCGGTTGTCAGCTTGCTGCTTCCAAATGCACTTGCAGAGAGGATGTCTTGTTTAAAGCATTGTTCATGTATCTGCTGTGACAAGGAGCCTTATGTAATTTTCCTTGCACATTAGTCACTTTCATGAAGTGTTATATTTGATATGGCAACCCTGTTTGATTGAAGTTGATATTTGTAATCAAATAGGCTTTATTTATTGTGACTGTGCCAACCAACCTGTTGTTAAGATGGGAATGCTGATGGATTTTTCCAGGTATTATAGACCTCCCTGATTACAATATGCAGGAAATGTTAGATATTTCACCTAGAAATATCTTGGGGAACTTGTCGTATGTCGGCTGGATGACAGTCTGTGCAGTGTGAAGACCTTTGATGCTTCCAGGAATCTATTGAGAAGCGATCATCCTGCTGTTAGCGGAGGTAGAACGCTGTCTTTGTGGTGCAGAGCTCTCAGTAATTTGTCAGAGATGACTGCTGGGAAGTTCAGTTTGTACATGGGAACTTTTCTTCAGCTCTGTGTTTTTGACGCTTATTTCATTTAGCTTTTACCATTCCGCTTCTGGAAATACCCCTCTTATCCAGTTCCCAGTGTGTCACGCTTAAATATCGTAACTGAGATGGTATCACTTACTACTACGTTAATGTTTTTTTTTTTCTTTGGGTCTGGGTACATTTGTTTGTTTTAAAGCATTTTGTTAAAATTCTAATCTGGTGTAAGTGCTATTTTAATAAGAAATTTATTTATTTTTGTTTATTTTTATCATAACATATAACATACAGTATAACATAACATTTACATTGTCATTTAGCAATCAAAACCAACAAAAGGGCAATAATATGTAAGTGCTATGACAAGTCTCGGGTAGCTTAATGCAGTGCAAGTAGCAAGCAAGGGTTTTTTTTATAATAAAAAAAAAAAAAAACAATTGTTGATAGAATAGAAAAAGAATAGGGAATGTTTGTGTTAGAGGGTCTTTTTTTTCTTTTTCTTTTTTATAATAAATAATAATAAAACTAGTTGATAGAATAGAAAAAGAACAGAGAATGCTAGTGCTAGAGGGTATTTTTTATAATAAATAAAAAGAAAATAAGAAGATAAAATGGAAAAAGAATAGAGAATGCTAGTGTTAGGGGCTTTTTTAAAGGAAACAAGTAGTAAGAATAGAAATGGAATAGAGAGTGCAAATGTTAGAGGGTCGATTATTTTATTTTATTTTATTTTTTTAAGAATTGTAATAGAGTGTTAGATTTAGTGGGTCAAATGAAGATGGAAGAGATGTGTTTTTAGCCGTTTCTTGAAGATGGGCACATAAGTCTGAAGTAGTGAATTTAGGTAAAGGTGTGCAAGGCCAGTGGTGGTTTTGTAGAATTGTCTGGAAGACCTCCTAAGAGAAGCGCTGCAATAGTCCAGTCTGGACAAAACAAGAGCTTGAACAAGAAGTTGTGTAGCATGTACCGAAAGAAAGGGCCTGATCTTCCTAATGTTGTATAAATCTGCAGGACCGGGCAGTTTTAACAATGTGGTCTGTGAAATTCAGCTGATCATCAATCACAACCCCAAGGTTCCTGGCTGTCCTGGAAGGTGTTATGGTTGATGCGCCTAGCTGGATGGAGAAATTATGATGAAGTGATGGGTTTGTTGAAACCACAAGCAGTTTAATTGTAGAGGTTTGATAGAAGTGGCTGGAAGACCTGCCAAGAGAGCATTGCAATAGTCCAGTCTGGACAAAACAAGAGCTTGAACAAGAAGTTGTGTAGCATGTACCGAAAGAAAGGGCCTGATCTTCCTAATGTTGTATAAATCTGCAGGGCCGGGCAGTTTTAACAATGTGGTCTGTGAAATTCAGCTGATCATCAATCACAACCCCAAGGTTCCTGGCTGTCCTGGAAGGTGTTATGGTTGATGCGCCTAGCTGGATGGAGAAATTATGATGAAGTGATGGGTTTGTTGAAACCACAAGCAGTTCTGTTTTGGCAAGGTTGAGTTGAAGGTGATGGTTCTTCATCCAGTGAGAAATGTCGGTTAGACATGCTGAAATGCGAGCAGCTATCGTCTGATCATCAGGATGGAATGAGAGGTAGATTAGAGTGTTATCAGCATAGCATATAACATAACCTTCAGTGTTTAGGGGACTATTTTTCTCAAAAAATAAATAAATAAATATATATATAAAACACACACACAATGTAGAGTAGTAGCAGGTTTTGCCAAAACCATCTAGAAAGGAATTAAAATGCCATAAAATGTAACTGAAATTACCAAGACATGTTTTCTACTTGGTTGCACTAAATGCCCTAAAGATATTCACCATGGCAACCATAGTTAATTCCAGAATACTGTAATCACTTCATTATTCATGCTGCCACTTCATACAACATTTATTGTTATTTCTGTAAAGCCATAATTAATTATTAAAATGTGTCTGCAGCTCTCTTAACGCTGCAGTATACTGTATATACCTTGAAAATGTTTTTACATTTTCAAGAAGTACATGAAGCACTTGATTTTAGGTATTCAGGAAGGATGCATTAAATTGATTAAAAGTGAGAGAAAAGACACTTCATGTTGTAAAGGCTTTCCTTGTCAAATGCTGTTCTCTTGAAGTTTCTGGTAATCAAATAATCCTGGAAAAGGAAATGCATCACTGTTTTCAAAGAAAAGCAACTGTTTTCAACATTGATAGTAATAAGAAATGTTTCTTGAGCAGCAAAGCAGCGTATTAGAATGCTTTCTGAAGGATCATGTGACACTGAAGACTGGAGTAATGCAGCCTTAATGAACACAACAGTCTTTCAAAAACATGTAAACGTGTATGATTAATCATAATGTGTACAATAATGATTATAGCACTAATAATTAATGCTAAACTCTTGCTTTGTGATAAAGTGATTTATCTAACTGATGGACTAGTCTGTTGTGGCCAGTGCCGTCATCTTTCCCATGGTATGTTTGATCAGCAGCATGAAAGAGTCCTAAATGAACTTTAACAGAGTCATCAGGAAGCCTTGCTCCGTTATTAGACACTGCCTTGGCACGTTGAAAGTGATTGCTGAAAGGAGAGCTCTCTCTGTACTCCATTGTGTAGCATGAATGCCACCCTTACTTGGCACACAGCTGAGACAAAAGAGCACATTCAGCAACAAACTGATTGCACCATGATGCATGAAAAGAGACTGGAAATTCTTTGCTCCATCAGCTGTCGATTGTACAATACATCCCCCGCCTACATATATGTGGAAAATTGCTTTATAAAAAATCCCTTATTGCATGTCATTTATTCCTGCTGCTTCTGCTCTATGAAGCCAGTCTGTTATTATGGTCACAATTCAGCCTTATCTTGAATATGAAGAAATCAAGGATATGTAATGGAGATGGAAAATTGTGGTTGCATCACACGTTGTTCATGAGCAGCGGTGAGTGTCATTTGTGTGTACACTAATGCACACTAGTTTTCAAAAAATGTTGGGTCGGTGAAATTTTTGTATTAATTAATTTTTTTTTTAAGTCTCTTAACGGACTGTCACACTACACATTTTGTTCCATTGACTTCCTTTCACATTCATGTGAATGTAGGAGACTGGAAACACAAGCTCATATGGTGGTGAATGTGTTCCAAAGCAGATTATATATTTTTAGACTTTAAATGTATTTATATAGAATTATGTTTTTTTTTTTTTTTAAGACGCTGAAAAGCGTCATGTCATATTAGGCCCGTTGCATTGTCTGTATAAATTGTGTGCTCAAAGTGTAGTGTGACTGTTCACCAAGGCTGCATTTATTTGATCAATAATACAGTGAAGCAAGTAATATTGTGAAATATTACAATTTAAAATCAACTATTTTCATATATTAAAAAATGCTTCAGATTTTTTTGGGATTAAAAAAAACAGCTTTTATTTACAATTATTTGTAATTATCTAAAGTGCATGTGTGATGAAAAAGAGTTAATTTCAAAACAGAATTTTATTGACCCCAAAATTGTGAACTGTAGTTTAAAATAATCAAAAATAAATAAATAAATAAATATTAATTAACTCTCACCCTCATGTTGCTAGACTATATGCATTTCTTTTGTGGGACACAAAATAACACATTTTGATAAACTTTGGAGTCTACATGACATTGAACAACACTGGCTTGCACTGTATGAAGAAAAAAAAAAAATATTTCAAAATATCATATTTTGTGTCCTGCAGAAGTCAGTCAGTCATACAGGTTTGGAAAGTCATGAGGGTGAGTAAACTACTATTTTTGGGCGAACTATCCATTTAGTTATACCAGGTGGCGGCTATAATAAGCCCCCAATCTGCCCTGCATGTGGATTCATGTTAGTGTGTATTCATATACACTTCCTGGTTCATGGTAGTGGACTCTGGTGTATTTGTGGGTGGCAATTTGGGTGTGATTGCCAATAGTCATGTATGTGAGAATTGGCTTCTGTTCATCAGAACAGTTGGGAGACTGTCTGTCTCTTCCCGTTTGAATACCAGACGCCATCCTGTGCCCAGGTACACAGCGGCTTTCTTAACTGCCACTCTCAGGGTCCGAGTTCATCCACGTTTCCTGTGGAACAGATGGAGCCTGGTATGAGGACAGGTGTGTGTGCAGACCTTGTGTTTTTTCTATTTTCACCTGAACAAGCTTTACTCTCTGGTTAGAAACCGTTTTGGTGTGTTTTTCTTTTATTTGTACTATACAGATTGTATTGTCATAAGTTGTAGCATTTAACACACTGTGGGTCAGTATTTGTTGTCAATCAGTTATTAACTGATAATAAAATTCTGGACTATGGCGATAAGACAAGAATTGTTTTGATGTGATGGTTGACAACCAATAAAATGCATAAATTATGGTGTTTTTTTCTTCATCCAAATGGACAATAACTTGAACTAAAAACTAAAATCAGTCATTTTAAATAGTAAAATGAATTTAGATATCATAACATTGTAATGTACAGTGTGAAAATGGATATTAGTTTTCGGATTTGCCAAAGAATACATTTAACACTGTAATGTAATGTGAAAGTAATTCTGAACACCTAATTAGCTTGTTCAGGGGATTCATGCTAGACTCAGCAGGACACTGGCACTCCAGATCTGAATTATTTTCAGTATGGAGTGAACTTATCAACATTTCACTCGAATTGTTTAGGTATAATAGATATAACAATGTAGTACCTGTATATCGTGCATCCCTGTCTCTTTGTGACGACCAGGTAGGGGTGGGCGATATGGCGATCTTTTTGTTTTTGTTTTTTTCTCCAGGAAAATCACAATTCACAATTTTATCACGATTCTTTATCATGTTGGCTTTACTATTTTGCAAGTTGTCTGAGCAGTGCAGCCAAACTAATTCCCCTGTTTTAAAACCAAAGCCATACAATGTAACAATTTAAAATAAAAAAGAATATTTTTGCAGATATTTAGGCCAAAGTGGACAATATTTGTCATTTTATCTTTGTTATTAAAAAATAAGAACAAACATACAAATACTATACAAATAAAACAAACAGTGCTTTATTTTTCAGGTACAGTAGGTGTATTTAGCAGTAGCATTCAAGAAACTGAATGAACAACTATACATATAAAACACTATACACTTTACTGTATAAATTATTCATTGATTCTTATTAAAGCAACTGTATTAAAGTTCTTCAGTCAGTAAGGAGTAGTAGGAGTAGGAAATAATAAGGAGATGTTTGAATTATTTATTAATAAATTAGTGTTTTCTGAGTCCGTGTCTCAAAGATGAAGATGATGATCCTGACTCGCCATCTCCTCATTGGACGCGCCTTTAGAGAGAAATGCATTTTTACGGATTTTATAAAATAAAAGTAGACCCTTTACTGTTCCGAGTGATGTATTACTCTTACCTTTTATGAGCAAAAATGACTGCATATTTTACGTTGTTTCCAATCCAAGTGATCGCACCGGCGCCTCCATGTCCTGTAAAGCGCGCTTTAGCTCTCCGCACAAACTATTAGATATGCGTCTAATAGCGCACATTTATATAGGTTAAGCAATTTAAACTAACATTGTGATATGCTTGAACTGTTTTATATCTATAGATTTTATTGTAGGCAAGTCGTGATGATTCGAGAAGGCTAAATTGATCAAACATGATCAACTCACCATCTGCCGCTGGCCGCTTGGTCATTACTTTAAAAAACTTAAATGTAACGAACAAAAAAATGCTCCAAATGTTTTTCTAAATTAACTTAATAAAAAAACGAAGCAAAATTATAATCACTTTGACAGTACATACAAAACTGAACTATTTTAATAGCTGAAACAGTAGTACAAGCTGTTTTGGGAGAAGGAGGAGGGGAGATGGGCTCGGGGCGGACTCGGGCCAAGAATTCTGATGAGCTGTCGGACAAGGGCCGGGCTAGGGCCTGAGCGTCTCGGGCTAGGGCCTATATTTGAGGCCCGTGCAGGGCTCTAGTTTTATTAACATTTAAAGGGATAGTTCACCCAAAATGAAAATTCTGTAATTTACTCACTTAAGTTGTTTTAAACCTGAATGAGTTTCTTCTGTTGAAAAAGTTATTTTGAAGAATGTGGATAACCAAACAGTTGCTGGTCCCCAGTGACAGTGACTGGGGACCAGCAACTGTTTGGTCTTTTGTGTTCAGCACAAGAAAGAAATTTATACAGGTTTGGGACAACATGCGAGAGAGTAAATAACGACAGAATTAAAATTTTTGGGTGAACTATCCCTTTAATCACAAGCGGCAACATGTAACTGTACCACTGAGTTAACACGGTACTACAATATTTCTTCAAAAGCAGATCATGGAGACATTTTAATCATCCACGATCAAAAATCGTGTTATCGCACAACCCTATGACCAGGTTTCATTTAGGCTTTTTATATGCACATCAGATATGGTAAACTGAAGCAGAACCATACTACCTTGAAATGCGAAAAACAAACCTCATTGTGTTGTAAAATAAGTGGTGTGAACGAAACACTTATTGTTTGGAGCGACATGAGGGTGAATAAATAATGACAGAATTAAGGTAAAGTTCCCTTTCGATACTTCACTCGTACTGCGTCTTGCTTAAGATCGTGCAGCTCCGCTGCCGCGCCACTGGTTCGTTTTTAAAGCCCTGCATGAACCAATGGTCGTGCAGTTTCACTGCGTGAATGAAATAGGCTTCAGTTCAGGAGAAAAAAGGCTTTTTCCCATATGCGTCTTAAGCAAGACGCAGTACTCGTTCCCGTATCTCAGGGAACCGAGGTTACGTTAGTAACAGAGTAAGTTTTTTTTATTTAATGCTACCTACGTAGGTAGCTCATTAGGTTTTGGAGCAGATTGAGTGTGTTCAGATGTCAGGGTTCTAGTTTTACTGCCAACCTTTAGGTCACACTGCTGCTGTTTATGGGGATTATAGCAGCCCTTCCTGTTCAGGCTTCTGTTCAATATGAGGATCAGAAGCAGAGAGCCGAGCCAGACTTATTTAAATGCAATGATTTAGTCCTTATCTAGGTCTAAGAGTGAGAGTGGAACTCTTCACAGCTGTGCTTCCATGTGCAGTATTTTAAAGCCCCTTTGACTCAACTTCATAGGGGTCCTGTCTTGCCCTCTTTTCCCAGGCCCTTTAAGACTCTCTGGATCAGTTGCAGTGGAGGTTAGGAGCAGTGTGTATGTATAAGCAAATTTGTTGGGAGGCATTAGTGGCACGGCAACTTAAATGTTCCACTCCATGGCACTAACAAAACTGCAAGACACACATTGAAAACCATTAACGGTGGTGAGTGGTGCTTTTTGTTATCAAGTTGTTTTTTTTCCCTTCTCTTTTTATGGTGTTAAATTACGCATGAACATGAATCATACCTCATTCGAGGGTTCTTGAGTGACATTGGGTGCAATTATGAGTTGGCTCTCATGTTCCACAGGGCCTCAGGATAGAGGGGAGCATGTGGTGGGAAATTCAATGGCAGCGTAATTGTGCTCCTCCTCGTCCTTTAATGTGATTTCTCAAACAAAAGAAAAGACAAACTCTTTTCTTGGCTCAAAGGAGTATTTGACCTAAAATCCTGTCATCATTTTACTCATCTGCATGACTATCAACCTGTGTGGCAACCTGTATTATGTGTTTTCTTCCGTGGAACACAAAGGGAGATGTTTTGAAGAAGGTTCATGCTGATCTTTTCCATATAATGAAAGTGAATGGTGACCTGAATGATGAAAATCTTGCTTGAGAGCTCTTGTCCCCATTCAGTTTCATTATATGATAAAGCAACAATAAGTCTTGCAGGTTTTGAAAGACATGAGTGGGAGTAAATTATGAAATTTTTCGTTTGTGGCTGAACTATTTTTTTTTAAATTAGGCATTCATTTCTGGATCGATTTTCTTTTCACTCATGTTCTCTTCAGACTCCCTTCAGACTCCCTTTCTTCCTCGTATCCCTTTTTCCGCTGAGGTATTGAATTGTTCAAGTGTTTGACTCATTTTGACTTTGATTTGAAGGTGCTCCTGTTTCCATCATCAAACTGCAGATGGATCATTATGGTGTATGAATTACAGCTCTCTAATGAAAGTGTTGCTCCTTTAGTGCTGCAACATGTCAAGCCAAGACCTCTGCATCGATGTGCTGCTCAAGTCATTGTTTCACTCGTAACTGTGACTAGGGCTTTTGATTTTGAGATTGATTATTAAATGTCATTTCATTTAATTTATTTTTTCTAGTAAGTAAATATTTGTAAACGGATATTGCAAAGGGTCAAATGACAAGTGGTAATTATTTTAAATATTAAAATATATACAGATATTATTTAACTTTCCATTGACAGCTTAAGTGAAAATAATAATAATAATAATAATAATAATTATTATTATTATAATTATTATTAGTATTATAAGTCTTTATTTATTTACTTACTGTTACTTACTTACTGTTATTGGTCCAAAATCTCATTTTCTCATGGCATTTCAAGGCTGTTTGGTTATTTTATGTGTAGATAATAATTGATTTTTTTATGTGCCACAGAGACTCTTATTTTGAAGTGTCTTGCTGGCTGCTCTTTCAAACAGGTTAGGGATCGAAGATAAGAAGAAATATGTACTCTAACAACATATTCAACATAGGCCTGGGCGATAAAACGGTATTGATATTTATCGACGGTACACCTTCTTCGATATCGATATAAAAAATGTTCGATATAGGCACGTGCTCTGAGTGACGCAGACAGCACACACAAACATGAACATAGCTCATATCACATCAAACCGTTCAAATTATTATTGTTGTTATACTTTATTCTCAAATGATTAATGTTAATAACATCAGCATTGGTGACTATGAGTATAGTGTGTATTAGCGATTTAAATTTCTGCACAGTCTAATCTAATTGTCATACTCTTCGAATTTCATATTAAGAAATTCTTTTAACCCAAAAAGCAAATTATGCTCCCTTCGAACTGGTTTTCTTTAAAATACAAATCTTTGTAATCCCAGGCTATGTGTAATCAGAAGCACATTTATAACTGGAACATAATTTAATTTCATTCACATGTGTTTCATAAACACATAATCCTTTATGGATTACAATCCGCCATCAAAATGATACATTTAATTATTCTGGCTGCTGTGAGAAATGGCTATAAACGATCCGCCACCTGCAGGATCCTCACATGCGATAACCTAGTAGCCGGGACAACAACTTTGTTTACAGACGTGACAATGACGCAGTGCCATGCTCGAATTTCCTGCGAAAACCGAACTGTACCACTCAAATTAGAAAACATCATTATAAGCTAACCGTTGTGAATCGGGCTAAAGTAAGACGATAGTTTCGAACACTGGCTGGTTATGTACTTGCTCAAATATTGATTTCGGATCATTTTTAACCAAAAAAAGTTACGGACTGCAGCTTTAAAATAAACATTTGCAATGCAAAAATAGTACAATCAAATGTTAGGTGTGCATCAGGGAGCATCATCAGTGGAGCACGTGATGCGGTGATGATGATGTAAGTGACGTTGTTGCATTTTAATGTTTTGTTAGTCTAGCCCACGAGACGCGCAGTTGCTGCGTTATGCATTCAAAATATTATAGAAATATAGAAGCTCAATGAGGAGAAGATCTTGATTAGGTTAAAACCGAAACCATTCACACAGAACGCATATTCTGCGCATTTTTAGACGGACAAATATGACTGCTGCACTCGCGTCTCATGCAAGAGATGTAGCCATGCAAAGTTAAAACAGTTTAAACTTTTAGAAAACACGTCACAAATTTGTGGAGGTTTATTCCTTTTCACTGCGTCTCATATGTTTTTAAATGCAATCTGAGTGAATGGCGCTTTGGCTATTTGGATTAAGCAATGCATAAATACATGATGCTGTTTACAATAAAAACACCATAAAGTAAACATTCATAATTCATTAACAGTAGAGCACAGTAAGTATAGTAAGCAGTCTCTTACCATAAATGCACGTTATTTATTGATTGCAAACTGCTTTGAAACCGCAAGCCTGTAGAACGCACAACAGCGGCACATTTTTACTTTTAAATGTGCAGCTCTCATATTTATTTAATGAAATCATAGCTTTTGAAGTTTAATAACATCATTAAACTTTAGACTTTTAGACTGTTTCCCGCTTCCTATTTTTCGGTCTCCAAAATTAAGACGGCCTAACATAAGACATCCGTTATTCAATAATATGCCTTAAAGGGGTCATATGATGTGATTTCAATTTTTCCTTTCTCTTTGGAGTGTTACAAGCTCTTGGTGCATAAAGAAGATCTGTAAAGTTGCAAAGACTAAAGTCTCAAATCCAATGTTGAGCTCCGTAAAGCCTCATTTGACAGGGTATGCCAGCCACAATCTCGTCCATATTTCTTTAAAATATAGCATTCTGTGTAGAATTCAAATAGCTCCGATACATTTTGTGGTCTGCGCAGACTCACGCATGTGATCCGCTCCGTGCTATCATTCTAGAGAGCATTTGATTGGACAGAAAGTTTCATGAGAAGCTGAAGTACGATGTGACGTCAAAAAAATCGTTGAGCCGTTTTGGCGGACTGCCAAGCTTTGAATGCTTATATCTTCTAAATGCGAGTTTTGTCACTGTTTTGGAGCACACTGCCTTATAGATAAACTTAAGACTAACATATTGATACTAACACCCAAAAAACTTTAATTTTGATTTCATGGGGACTTTAAATGTCATAATGACTTATTTGCACCCTTGCTCCTAAATACATTTTACAGTTCACACACATTTTTTTTTTTTTGCAAATGCGAGTGAAATGCTCACACTGTCGTGACCCAAAATGGTATAAACAGATTAGAGAAAAGAAACCAGAAATGGATCAGTGCCTGATTTTTTTTTTTAAGCAAAAAGTTTGTTTTTAAGCAAATGTTGCTTTTGGGTTTCACAATATGGCAGTAAGCTGTATTTTATCAGACATCTGCACAAACAGTCACCCACCCACTCATTTTCGTTAGTACTGGCTATGCACAGTTGGTGAAATTGTGTGTCGTGTTTGGAAACATCAGGTTTGACTTTCTTTGGTTTTCTGAAGTAAATGTTCCATTATTTTCATAAGGACATCTGCAAAATAAATGTCAATCATGTTATAAATGCTGCTTTTGAAACAGCGTTTTCACAAAGTCTAGAATGATCAGACGCACGTGAGTATGTGTTATAAAGCATTTTCTTTCTGTCGTAGAACCCAGTTGTTTCCCTGTTATGCATTTTGTGCTTGTGCGGGTAGGACTGCCTGTCTGTAAATAAGTCATCTTAAATAATAATGTAAAAAAAATAATGTCATCTCGTAAAGTGGTGCCGTCCAAATGAGATCCATTACATAGTAAATAAGCAAGGCATCTCGTAAAGGACCACGGTCCAAATGAGATCCATTACATTTCATCTTGATGGTCATTTCTCAAGGTCGACATCCTTTTAAAACAAAGCATCCAGGTATCGTTGTTATATAATCAGATTGCTCGTGGTCTCATACCTTCAGAGAGTGCTTTCTAATTACCTTATAAAAGCAAATATGATGTTTATGCCCCTGGCAGCCCATATCCTCCGTCTCCTTCACTCTCTGAAGCGTCCTGCAATGCATACCTGCTAGGCTCACACATTAGCTATTTAAATGGATGCTTCACAATCCTGTGACAAAATGGATGAAGAGCAATATCCTTCTGAGTGTCCTCTGGCACGCAGCCTTTTATTCATAGGCCTAAACGTGTGAAGAAATGATTCTTTATCTTACTTTAAAGTGCATGGCAGGGTCTAAGGTGCTTAGCGTTTACGAAAGCCTGCCAACAGCCCAGAAATGTATCTCCCCTTCAGAGTTTATAATATTCTGTTAGATTACCGTAGATTATTCCGTTAAGCATTTGAAGCGGCATCAGACCACAATCTATGAATAATGGATGTGTGGGAACGGGGCTTGTTGCTAAGGGAGGTGTGAATTCAACCAGAACTTTTACAAGCTGTCCTTTTCCCATCATTTCAAGACAGAAAGTGTGTGTGTATCAGGGTTATTATAGTTTAGTACAAGAAAACCATAAAAAAGAAAATTTTTGCTACTTGTAATAAAAATAAATGTGAACCGAAAAAAAAAAAAAAAAGTAATAATCAAATAAAAAAGTTTTAGTAAGTTTCATCATTTTGTTGTGCCTTTTGGTCATTTTTAATTCAAATATAGCATTTGTATAAAGCAAATATAATAAAAACATTCAAAATATTAGTGAAAACTATAAAATCTTAATGATACTAAAATAACACTTGTATGTTAATATTTTTCAGCAAGGATGCAGTAAATCAAAAGTAACCGTAAAAACGCTCGTAATGTTGCAAAAGATTTCAATTTAATTTATGCTGTTCTTTTGAACTCTTATGCGTTTTTTCAGGATTCTTTGATGCACACAGTTTCCGAAATTTTAAACAAGGTTTAATACAAAGGTAATAATACAAATATTAACCGTTTTCAGCATTGATCATAACAAATGTTTCTTGAGCAATAAATCAGCATATTAGAATGGTTTCTGAAGGAACTGGAGACTGTAATGAAGACTGGAGTAATGATGCTGAAAATTCAGTTTACAATCAAAGAAATAAACTTCATATTAAAATATATTAAAATTGTATTTTTGATCTGTTTTCTATGTTTGATCAAATCTTACCAACTCCAAACTTTTCAACAGTAGTGCATGAGAATTTTAACTTAAAATAATTATATAAATCAATTTATATAAAATCTTAATTCAAATCAATGCAGCAGTGGTGGTTGTTTTGTTTTGCAGATTCACACTTCTCAAACATTCCCTCCTTTGAACATGTGCTGCTGTCATTCATTTTTCTCATCATTGCTCTCATCATGTAGCATCCGACGACAAATATTTGATCAAAATCAATACTTTGTTCAAAATGGTTGTCCTGCTGACATTGTTATTAGATATTCTCTGTTGCGCTCATGAGCTTTGTGAAATGAGCTGCAGTTATGTGCTGAGGAAAAACATCTTTCACTCCGTTAAATGGCACAAACAGTCTTGTCAAAGCACCTGACACAGCAGCCCACATGAAACTCTGCTTACGAGGGTCTTTGAAGCGTTTAATGCAAAATGCTTTGACTTAAACAGCAGCTCACTCTCTGACCACTTTGTGCCATTTTTGGTTTAGTATTTAGTTTGTCTGATTATTTATTTATTTCAATTAGTTGCCCACACACCAGTGATTCAGAGGAACCTCTCTTCAACACGTTCCTTCTTTGCTGTCGTCTTTGTCCTTTCCTCTGCCTGTCTCTGTTTTTCTCAGGGACATGGTCCAGATGGTGGCTTTATTTCTGGTTGCTGGTGAAATCTGTGTTGGTTTATTTAAGACATTTTTCCAGCTGGGTGAAGGCAGCACATTTGTACAGCTCATGTGCAGTGCTAAATGGACGCCAGATCAGAGGCGCAGGTGAGATTTCTTTCTTCCCCAGGTGTTGGAGAGGATGGAGCTGGACCGCGTGGCTTGGGTTCATGCGATGGCTGCGCTTTTGAAGAAAACTATGGATTTGGTGACGCAAAGAATCCTGCACGACTGTAGAAATGTCTGGCGGTGGTTTGGGTTACCGGAGTGCATTAGCAATGTATATGAAGGGTTCAGGTTAATGGGTTCAGTGTGTGGCAGTGAGCATGTGTTTGCTCATCAATCGGTTCCCTCCGCTCTCCATGTACATGCAGTCAAATTACCTCTGTGTCGATTTCCCCTCATCGCTGCACTGCGGTGGAGAGGCTTTGAGAGGGCTCTGCCTGGTCATCCATAATGGAGAGCACTGTAAACGCGAATCAGGGTCACCCAGAGACGGACTGGATTGAGAACGGCAGTCTCAAGGTTGTCTGCTCAGAAATCCCTTCATCTCTTCTGCTCTCACTTTTGCTTCTCGTCTTGTATATTGATTGCCCTCCACAAGGACAGACCAAGCCTCGAGTGCAAACGTTGTCTTTAGTGAAATTGATGAAATGCTTGTGGGTTTGTCAGCGTGCGAGAATAAAATGGTCTAACAGATTTCTGTGGGACCGCCACAGAAGTACGATTTGCTTTCAGTCTCTGACCCTCAAAATGGAATGTACCATTTATGCTACTGTAGCTTTAATGCCTTGCCAACTCGTTCACTGGGCTCATAAAGTGAAATGAAATATTAATTTTAGCAGTGTATTTTTAGCACTGTAACAATATATAGCACCACAATAGGGCTGGGTAATATGGCCGAAAATATTATCTCTCTCACACACACACATCCATCATATATATATATATATATAATATAAATTAAAACAAAATAACAAATGTTTGTAAGATCTTGAGAGTGAATGAAAACATAACTTGTTTGTTCACAATTAAACCCCATAGAGTAAGATACCTTTTAATTTAGGGCCCTATGAAATCCATTTTAATTTTCTCAAAATTATTTGATTTCCATTTTTTTTTTTTTTCTGGATTCTGTGTTTTTATGATTTAATACTATTTTGTTTTTTCATCAAATTGTCTAATGAAATTAATTAATAGAACATTACATTTTAAAAGACTGGCTAAGATTGAATAAATTGGTAATCAAATGAAAATGACAAGAAAACATTGCATTTTTATTTTTGTCAAATAAGATGCTGCACAACAGAACTGTATACATTAAAACATTTAAGAAACCATATCTCAGCTGTGTTATTCCTTAATAATAATAATAATAATAATGTTATTATTACTTTGAGAAGTGCATTTTAGTATAAAATAGTAAGATATTTCTGTCATAAAATTAAACAACTTTTATTTTGGCAGTTTTTCGTGAAGATCTTTTGAGTTTCAGTGTTTATTTGATGGTAGTTTTTCTCAAATAAAACTGAATAGTTTGCTGTTGTATTGTTTATTTTTGCTGTGTAACAGACTGTTAGATTAATCCAGTAAAAATGCTTCATGTTATCAACATACAGTGGGTACGGAAAGTATTCAGACCCCCTTAAATTTTTCACTCTTTGTTATATTGCAGCCATTTGCTAAAATCATTTAAGTTAATTTTTTTTCCTCATTAATGTACACACAGCACCCCATATTGACAGAAAAACACAGAATTGTTGACATTTTTGCAGATTTATTAAAAAAAAAGAAAAACTGAAATATCACACGGTCCTAAGTATTCAGACCCTTTGCCCAGTATTTAGTAGAAGCACCCTTTTGATCTAATACAGCCATGACCCTTTTGGGAAAGATGCAACAAGTTTTTCACACATGGATTTGGGGATCCTCTGCCATTCCCTCTTGCAGATCCACTCCAGTTCTGTCAGGTTGGATGGTAAACGTTGGTGGACAGCCATTTTTAGGTCTCTCCAGAGATGCTCAATTGGGTTTAAGTCAGGGCTCTGGCTGGGCCATTCAAGAACAGTCACAGAGTTGTTGTGAAGCCACTCCTTCGTTATTTTAGCTGTGTGCTTAGGGTCATTGTCTTGTTGGAAGGTAAACCTTAGTTCCAGTCTGAGGTCCTGAGCACTCTGGAGAAGGTTTTCATCCAGGATATCCCTGTACTTGGCCACATTCATCTTTCCCTCGATCGCAACCAGTCGTCCTGTCCCTGCAGCTGAAAAACACCCCCACAGCATGATGCTGCCACCACCATGCTTCACTGTTGGGACTGTATTGGACAGGTGATGAGCAGTGCCTGGTTTTCTCCACACATACCGCTTAGAATTAAGGCCAAAAAGTTCTATCTTGGTCTCATCAGACCAGAGAATCTTATTTCTCACCATCTTGGAGTCCTTCAGATGTTTTTTAGCAAACTCCATGCGGGCTTTCATGTGTCTTCCACTGAGGAGAGGCTTCCGTCGGGCCACTCTGCCATAAAGCCCCGACTGGTGGAGGGCTGCAGTGATGGTTGACTTTCTACAACTTTCTCCCATCTCCCGACTGCATCTCTGGAGCTCAGCCACAGTGATCTTTGGGTTCTTCTTTACCTCTCTCACCAAGGCTCTTCTCCCCCGATAGCTCAGTTTGGCCGGACAGCCAGCTCTAGGAAGGGTTCTGGTCATCCCAAACGTCTTCCATTTAAGGATTATGGAGGCCACCGTGCTCTTAGGAACCTTAAGTGCAGCAGAAAGTTTTTTGTAACCTTGGCCAGATCTGTGCCTTGCCACAATTCTGTCTCTGAGCTCTTCAGGCAATTCCTTTGACCTCATGATTCTCATTTGCTCTGACATGCACTGTGAGCTGTAAGGTCTTATATAGACAGGTGTGTGGCTTTCCTAATCAAGTCCAATCAGTATAATCAAACACAGCTGGACTCAAATGAAGGTGTAGAACCATCTCAAGGATGATCAGAACAAATGGACAGCACCTGAGTTAAATATATGAGTGTCACAGCAAAGGGTCCGAATACTTAGGACCATGTGATATTTCAGTTTTTCATTTTTAATAAATCTGCAAAAATGTCAACAATTCTGTGTTTTTCTGTCAATATGGGGTGCTATGTGTACATTAATGAGGAAAAAAAATTAACTTAAATGATTTTAGCAAATGGCTGCAATATAACAAAGAGTGAAAAATATAAGGGGGTCTGAATACTTTCCGTACCCACTGTATATTTTGTTTTATATGATATTGTTTATCGCCAGCCCTGGAAAATATATAAAATAATTGATTGGCTAACCTACACTGTTTAGCGTAGTTCACACTGTTGCTCATCAGCACAGTCCATGGTAGGCCTACTGAATATTAAATGATTTGTTGATGTAATCAAAACCACGTTCATATTCGTGCGATTTTTTGCGCAGCTCGTCAGAGAACAACGGCTCTGTGTAGTTAATGCTGCTCAATGTGAAAGCACGCAGGTGATGGAGATTTACCGCTGATTACAGAACCGGCTTTCTGACAAGATGCGCGTTAAATATCGCATGCGATTTATCGTGCAGCCCTAATATGGGTAGTCAAATGTTAATTATGTGGCTGAAACCACTTATTTTGTTTGATTAGATCCAATCATGGATAGTTTGGTTGTTTGGCTAAAATCAAAACAAATACTGTTATCTCCATTAAATTGAAAGGTTTATGTGATTTTTGAAGGGAAAAAAAGTTATAGCCTAGTCATTTAACACAAACATTTATTAACTATACATTTTAACACCACTTAATAACTAGATTAATATTTAGTTCAGGCATAGTTATATACAATTTTATTAAACCTGACCCCCCAAAAAAACTTGCTTCCTGAAATAATGTTTGTTTTGGTGAATGCATAGTAAACGGGCATCTCTGCTATTTGTACTTTAGGCATAATTGACCTGTTGCTGTCTATTATGCCGTTGAATGCTAACGAAACAACAACATTGACCACAGCTCTAAATTTTTTTTTTCAGCAGCATATTTGAATAGAGCTTTGCAAAATGAAATGTTTGCTTTATTGTGCAAACATACACTGACATGCCCTTCTTTGAAATTTGTATTTATTTGCTTTAAAGTGCAAGTAAAAGCCTGTATTCCAGTGATGTTGTGTTTAGTCTGACACCTATTTCAAAGCTGTGTGAAATGAAACTTCTCGAATGAAATCTTCGCTTATGAAATTTAGCAAAATTGATTTTTCATGCTAAACTCCAGTGCAGGTTCAGGATGAGTGTTGTACTACTTCTACACATGATATTAATTTGTCTGAAGCCACTGCAGATGTTTCTAGGGAATGAGAACATTTATTAACTATACATTTTAACACCACTTAATAACTAGATTAATATTTAGTTCAGGCATAGTTATATACAATTTTATTAAACCTGACCCCCCAAAAAAACTTGCTTCCTGAAATAATGTTTGTTTTGGTGAATGCATAGTAAACGGGCATCTCTGCTATTTGTACTTTAGGCATAATTGACCTGTTGCTGTCTATTATGCCGTTGAATGCTAACGAAACAACAACATTGACCACAGCTCTAAATTTTTTTTTTCAGCAGCATATTTGAATAGAGCTTTGCAAAATGAAATGTTTGCTTTATTGTGCAAACATACACTGACATGCCCTTCTTTGAAATTTGTATTTATTTGCTTTAAAGTGCAAGTAAAAGCCTGTATTCCAGTGATGTTGTGTTTAGTCTGACACCTATTTCAAAGCTGTGTGAAATGAAACTTCTCGAATGAAATCTTCGCTTATGAAATTTAGCAAAATTGATTTTTCATGCTAAACTCCAGTGCAGGTTCAGGATGAGTGTTGTACTACTTCTACACATGATATTAATTTGTCTGAAGCCACTGCAGATGTTTCTAGGGAATGAGGTGTGTGTGTGTGTTTGTTGTTGCTTGTGTGTTTTTAGTGTGTGAGAGTAACTTGCATAATGACCTAAAAGAGCTGTGGGAAGTCACCCGGTTTGATGGGTCTTGCAAGTCTAATGAATAATGTAACTGATGTGCCGTATTACTCCCATGCTTCTCTGTGTGTCTTTCCCTCTATTTTGTACGTTCTCTCTATTTCTGTCTATTCGCTTAATTTTCCGTGTCCTGGCCCAGTTGTATCGACCTGCACTTGGGGTTTTATGTAGATTTCTACTGTTACAGTGTGTTTGTGTCTGTCGGTTTCAGCTCAGCTCAGGTTCAGACAAAAGGAAATGTGGTAAGCAGACCATGTCTGTTACACTTCTTTTTTTCATTTACTTTTTTGGCTTTCTCAATTCTTCATTGGGTCATTTTTTTCTTTTCTTTTTTTTTTTTCATGAGAGATCACATCAACCCAAACCATATCCTGTGCACTATGGCTTGTGAGTAGCTTCTAATAAGGAAACGTATGTCATGTAGTTCACTTGACAGCAGTGTGCTGCAGTGTAACATGTTAAAACCTCAACATCTCATATTCAGATAAGGGGCTGAGCCCCCTCCTAAAGCTAAAGGCCTATTTCGGGAGTCCCACCATTTTTATTTTCATGTCAGTCCCTTTCTCATTAATTTCGCCCTGCACTTCAACATTGAACTGTTAATGTCTTTCCGCCTTTGCTTTTATCTCTTAGTACTTTCGCCACGTCTCACTTTCACTGTTCACTGATGTGAAAATCCTGCCGCACTCCGTCTCTCCTTTGCTGTGCTCTCCACACACATACACACACGCACACACACACACTGAATGCTACTAAATGACATGATGCCCTCTAAACAGTACTCAAATTTAACTAAAAATATTCTTAGGAAGTTAAAAAGTTTAAGAGAAATTCTAAGAGGTTCATAAGAATTTTCCTAAGTGCAATTCTTGAAAAAAATTCCTAATAAAAATATGTTCTTCAGAAAATATTGAACTTCAGAGAAAATCGACAGGATTTGGTCTAATCAGAAGAATTGTAGAGTCGTTCACAATCTGCATGTGCAATAAAGAGCAGCTTCATTCAATTTGTCAATACTGTCAAGGAAAATGATTCTCCGGTCTGTATACACCGATCATCATCAGACATGGATTTATCAGTGATATTTTACTCCACAGCAGTATTTCACTGGGTAAAAAGGGTCTAAAACACATGGTGACTGGCCTAACAGTTATTTAAACCTCTGAGGATTTAAGAAAGTTGGAGGTCCAGCTAACCTTACTATTCCTTTAAATCACAAGTAGTATTTGTGGATTACATCAAGATGTTAATTCAATACCAGGATTCATATTTGTCTATTTTTGGATGTTTGATGTTGTCCTACAGCTGTGACTTGGTTTTTGCCTTTGCTGTAAACCTAAGACAATTTTCATCTGCGTACACATGTGCATGAATGGGTAAAAGAGAGAAGGAAGGCTAAAGCATAAGAAGTGTGTTGTCATTGTTTCTAGCATGTCATACCAGTTGGTTGATTAGTTAGTCAGTCTTCACATGTGAGAATAAATAAAGATTTGGGATGTGCAAAACTTCAAATTATCATTACGGACTAGTCAGTTATCCGAGTAAGAAGTCAGTCTGAATTCTTAGATTGGAAATATCATGGGTGCACAACATCGGTTTCACGTCATCCAACATTTTGAGCGTTTTTGAAGCGTTCTGACAAACATCAAGGCACTGTCCTTTCTTAACACAACACCTCACGAATAACCTTGTGAATCCTGCATAATAATGGGAGCATTGCTAACCACAGGCCATTTGAAGTCCCACAGCAAAATGTTTTGTTGAAGATGATGAAATTGTTCACAAGCACTGTTCTGATTGCTGTAGCGGTGCTGTTCTAAATGAGATGGATTTAGAGACCAAACGTCATTGCTGACTTCGTCTATCAAAAGTATCTCGCTTTAAAAGCACCACTGGTAAGGATTTTAGATTCCCTAATCCACTCATCTGTTGTTGAACGAATAGTCCAGATGTTCGAGACTGTCTCAGCCAGCGCTGCAGTGTACTGAGTTCAGGGAATCCACTTCACTTTCTCTTGTCAAACCTTTCTGGTAAAAGTGCACATAATCATGACAACAACCAAAACCAAAATGTCCAGTGTGTGCGTGTTTGTTCTAAGGAAGATACTCGTACTCTTCTCTAATTGCTGTCGTCTTTTGTCTTTCAGGGACAGACAAACTGGTTGAGGATAAATGAGTTCAAGGAAATAGGAACTGCAGCGAGGTGTGTAAATTTGTACAGGTTTGTTTGTTTGTTTTTATAAAAATGCCAAGATGTTTTCTGTGAGGGTTATATTTAGGGGTTGGGTTAGGGGATAGAAAATATGATTAGCTCTGTATCAATATACTCTGTATCTGATAGCTGAAGAGACACATTTGAAAGAATGGCAACTGGTTAGCATGCTAAACAATTAGCATGGAAAACAAATTAGCATAACACAACAAACTCTGGCATGGTCAACTTCAGAGAGGTATTTCTCGGGAACAGAATATCAAAAATCTGTTTAGTCATTTCTGTGCAGCTCGGTCCAAAAATCATCTGCGCCAATTTTGGACAAAATTGGACAAAGTCTGTAGGAGGAGTAGCAAAAAAACTATTTTTCATTTACTTCAATATGGCGGACAGGCACATTGATGGAAAATGACAAATGAGATATCGTCGGAATTGGCATAAAAATTGTCATAAATCGATAAAACAAATCGAGTGTTTGAAATAAATCCTTCTGTGAGATATGGATTCTTACACCGTATAAGGCACGCAACATATTTCATAGTATTCTAAGAAGTGATAAAGGCTATGTTGATTAGCATTGCATTATTATATACTTTATTATAATAAAAATGATAAGACAAACTCAGATAAACCATATATTGTCTTAGTCGTGTGTTTATTAGTCACGTTGAATTAATGAAAGCAGTTAAATCTTCTGTTTATTCAGCAACCGCAATAAGGATTTCTTCTGCCTAATCGCGATTTATCGCCTTAGCGATTTAATTTCGATTAATCGTGCAGCCCTAC
>NW_015657838.1:1236073-1262213 GCF_001515625.1 Sinocyclocheilus rhinocerous | reverse complement strand
TAGTCACGTTGAATTAATGAAAGCAGTTAAATCTTCTGTTTATTCAGCAACCGCTATAGGGATTTCCTGGGTTTCTTCTGCAAGGCGTATTTGGAGTTTCAGCGCGAGAGCGCCCTCTGGCCTGCGGATGGAGATTTACTGCTGATCACAGAACCGTGCTTCACTGAAAGATACGCATGACAATTGCAGCTTCTGCCTTATCGCGATTTATCGCCTTTGCGATTTAATTTCGATTAATCGTGCAGCCCTACAAGGAATGTAGATTTTTGATAATGTTTTGGAAAGGAAAACTGATTTTTGCCAATGTTTTCAAAAGTTATAAGCATTTTTGCAAAAAACTCATATCTCTGGAACACTAGGTGGAGCTGTGTTCAGACTTCTCGGGTACCTTCGGGACATGCTGACGATGAAGCCTACCAATTTCTGTGCCGATGTGTCATTGTTTAAAATATATCGCAATTTGTCAAAATTCAAAATAGCGGACAGGTGGTTTATCCAGTCATGGCAAAATCGGTATCCATGGATTCAGCATGACAAAAGGACACCAAGATCATGATTTTCTGACAAACCGTTGAAAAGTTATTAGCAAAAATAGCCTTTTTTTAGCCAGACCGCATCAGTAAGAACTTGGTCCTTTGATCACTTCATTTTACCGCAGATTTGTTTACAAACAAGGCACAATTCATCACAGGATTTTCAGAAAGATTGAAACTAAAAGACGATGCTGTGCCGACTATATTGGATCTGACAGTAATGTCGCACCACACAAGTGTGAGTAACTGTTTTTATTACGTGATCACTATTGCTTTGTCTGTTATTACAGATCGTTTGATATGTACGGAGTATTTATGCGTTTTTAACCTTAATTACAGCAGCATCCATCTATGAAGGATGTAAGCTTTCAAACATACACAACTGTTAGCCAATCATAGCAGTGGGCATTTACTTCTGAGTCTACAATCCGCCACGCCTATTCAAACAGTACAAAATAATAAAAAAGGCAGTTCATGACCCCTTTAAGACGGGTCATTTTAGGGTTAATGAGTGGTGATCTAATGTCTTAATTCTGTTGTAGGAAATCAACTGAAAATGTAGATTTGTGTTAAGAATATTGTAGTGGTCAACTTTGATTTATTTTTTTCAAAGCTAGTGATCTGTAGCTGAAATCGTGGAACATGCCATATTCCAAGAACAAGTTTTTTTTGTTTGTTTTTTTTTTTAGGTTATGAGGTTAACCAGTCCTGTCCTGTTGTAGGTCTCCTGCTGACCCTTCCCCAGTTAGGTCTGGAGTGCAGTGGCGTGCGGCCGAGAGGACTTCTGAAAAATGAAGTCCAGTCTGAAACAGTGGCGGCGCTTTGCCCTCGGCCTCATGCTGGCCTGGGTGCTGCTGTTCCTGGCACTCCTCTCCTACTTCATGGAGTCACGAGTGGACGACCCACACTCAGCGGCCGCTCTCTCCTACACAGACACGCGCCGCTTGACCTCGCTGCAGGGCAACCCCCGCACCATAATGGCCACCCATTTGGGGCTTGCCACCTCCGCTACCCCCTCCGCCTCCAGCAACACCCAACAGGAGCAAAGCCAGGAGGAAAACCCCAGTGCCGACCCCCAGCCTATTCCGCTCAGCCAGGAGGCCTACCCCTATCCCGACCCTCAGAGCCTGGCGGCCTGGTCTGCATTCGGCACTCAGGACGTGGGCTCCAGATCGGCCGCCATGAGTCGCAACCGTGAGAGACAAGAGTATAACCAGGATTCACCTCAACAGGATGAAGAAGAGGAGGAGGAAGAGGTGGTGGGAGGGGAAGAGGAAGATGAGGAGGAGGCAGACGACGGCAGGAGGAGGACAACTAAACGGGTGGCTAGGCATGACGACTCTGACCCGGATGAGTACTACGTTCCCAGGTCAAAATCTGTAGTGCACGGTCTGTGGAAAGGGAGTTTGTCAGTGGGCATGCTCAGTCCTCGCCTGCAGAGAGCTATGAAAGACTACCTGAATAATAATAAACACGGTGTGGCCTACAGGGGGCACCGGAAGACACAACAGAGTGGACAGCAGGTGTTGTGTGAGCTGAAGAAGGGGGAGAATGTTCGAACTTTGGATGGGGCCGAGATGCCTTTCTCCAATTTAGGCTGGCAGAAGATTGTACCTGCCTTACCCTTAAGCCAGCTCTACGGGCCAGGCTTCCAGACCTGCGCTGTGGTCACCTCTGCCGGAGCCATGCTTCACTCGGGACATGGCAAGGAGATTGGTGAGTTAAAGTTGAAAAATTAAAGATTTTAATTTGGGAATCCCCTCTAAAATACCCTTAATCATTTTATTACTGTAGCTATTATCTGAAAATAATTCTCAGAAAATATCTGAGTGGCTAATTGGTATGCATGTGCAATATAATTATTATCTTAAGACATTTTTATTAGGATAGTTTTTACTTTATTATGCATGTTTACTCTTGTTTTGATGTTTTTGTGTTGTCTACTGTAAAACGCATTTGAAAAGCTTGCTTTAAAGGCACTATTAAATTAAATTTAAGAAAACTAATATTGTAACCAGAATGGTACAGCATAACTGTCCAAACTGTAATAATAATAATAATAATAATAATAATAAAAAAATCTATTTTAAATAAAAAAATATTATTATTGGATAATGTGCATGTTTACATTTTCATTTACAATTAATCCTTAAAAATACTATTTTAATAAACCTGCCAAATCTCATAATTGACATGCATTTTAAATATTTTGCATATTGAATGCGTATTCTGTACTTTATGATGTTGTGATGTTGTAAATTCAATAGAAGCATTAAAAATGTATTTATTTTATTTATTTATTTTGTAAATCTGATATCTTCCATAAAATAATAATGGAAATAATTAGCAGCTTATCAGTATTGTAGAGATTTTAATAGTGGTTTATCCCTACCTATTTGTTTTATAAAATGGTGGACAAAAATGATAAATTCTTCTCTCTAGTAATGTAGTTCATTAGCCTGACTGTAGGCTGTTTCAGTCAGATTTCAGAGTCATAATTACTACTTTTAAAAAAGGAGAAATTGTCAATGGCTTAATATTTCCTTATGACATGTTTTCTTTCTTTCTGTATTTATTGATGCTTCAGATTCCCAATGTCTAGTTCTCTGGTTCTTCAAAACCCTGAATAGCTGTCCTCATTTAGTCTTTTCAGAAGAGTATCCTGAAAGATGTGAAATTTGCCTGTGAAGAGAGGCTTTGTTTTGGTTGGGTTTAGGAACCGCTCTCTCTATCAATCTCTTCACTTGGGTTATTTTTATTTTATTTTATTTTTTCATTTCTGTGGTGATGCCAGTTTCTCTGAAAGAGTCAGTGGGATACTGATGCCCTTTACGGTTACATAATCACAAGCATCACAGAGCACACAAAGAGCCCAGATTCTTCCAGCTTTGGCATCTATGGTGGCAGAGCAGTAGTGGGCACAGAGGAAGGGTTTCCATGGTGACTGCACAGCTTTTGTTGTTTCTCAGGATAATGGTGACTTTGCCGTCTCATGAAGGCATTTGGTGATGATGAGACAAGTAGTTTCACAGTCATTTGCAAACTAGATGCTTTCTAACTGTATTTTCTATCACCATTCTAATTACATTTGTACTTATGCTAAAGGGCTTCCTCTTTCTCTCTCGCTTCATAATTGCACTAAATATCACTAAATTTCCCTGTAGGGCAATTTCCTTTCTTCCAATATTTATATTTTATTGCTATTATTATGATAGAGCTAGTAACATTTGTGTATATTATTTTATTGCTGTTATTAAGGTGAGACATAACTGTAGCTCCTATTGTTTTTATTCTGCCAGATTTTTCTTCTTCTGGCTGGAGTCTATGATTGATAGTTCATTGAATGTATTGTGTCGAGTAGAGGCAGATTTCTCTCACTCTGTCTGTCTGTCTGTCTGTCTGTCTGTGTATTGTGACATATTTGAGTGTAATGGATTATCGGAAAAGGAGAAAAAATGTAGGATGGGGACTTTGTTTTCTCCATCAGTTGTTTATTGGATGGAGGCAGATCTTGTAGTAGGTTGTAAGAATGGGGCTGGTATAAGCAGACTAAATTATTGAAGAAATCTGGTGTTACCAGAGAGAAGTCTGTCATTTCACTGAAAGATCGAATATGACATTTTAACTAAAATGAATTTAAAAAGTTGTGGAATTTGGGGTACTCTTTGGGGTGAATTTAGTTTATCAAAATTAGATGTCATTTTACTGAAATGGACAACAATTAAAGCAATAGTTCACCCAAAAATGAAAATTTGCTGAGAATTGACTTGCCCTCAGGCCGTCCAAGATGTAGATGAGTTTGTTTCTAAATGGGAACAGATTTGGAGAAATTTAGCGTTACATTACTTGCTCACCGATGGATCCTCTGCAGTGAATGGGTGCCGTCAGAATGAGAGTCCAAACAGCTGATAAAAACATCACAGTAATCTACACAACTCCAGTCCATCAATTAATGTCTTGCCGTATTTATAAGAAACAGTCTTCAAGGTTGCAGGTTTGTTGGGGGAATCCAGAAGTTGTACCTTTGTTGTTCATGACTCTACATTATGTTGGCTGTTTAGTGGCTGAATGTTGCTGGGGCAGGGTCTTAAAGTCACCTGACCAAATTAGGGCTCAGTCTTTCAAATCCACTAGTGCACTCTGTTGTAAAATCACTATCAGGTGTGCCAAGACCAAACAAATCATTAAAGTGTTCTTGCCACTGATGTACTGCACCCTGTAATAGATGCATGCAGCTATATTGATCGAACTGCTTGTTACAGTTGTTGTATAGTAGCAGTATTACTTCACACACAATATATAAGTATGGCTCGCATTGATTTTCCTTAAATTTTAATTTAGACTGAGGCCAGTTTTGATCAGGTTCTATTTCTCCACAGCCCCTTTAACCTGTCTATTAAATTCAGCTTGTCTTGTCTAAACATTTCCCATCAGCCGTGCCAACCTAGTGTGCCCTCCAAATATACTCAAGGACGAGCCAGCAAATCCACGGCACAGCCAAGAGCAGATCTGTCAGTGCTCTCCATGAGAAGCCTGTCTCTGGCTCGGCTCATCTAAACTCTTATATCTATGCATTAAAAAAAAAAAAAAATCTCTGCCATTTTTTTTAAAATCCGTTTCCTCATGTTTTGTTTGGGAAAGCCACTCAGTTATTAACACTGTTGTTTATCACGTTGGTTATTTCCAGAGAGATTCCAGCTTTGATTCACATTACCAATGCAGTCATATGCAATGCTGTGCAATCTCTCAGCGGTTTCTTTTTTTTTTTTTTGGCTCTAAATGTGTCTACCATCCTAGTCTCAGACGGAAACGCCTACAGATGCCCACAGTCCATTTGCTGAATGTCTGATGCATATTGCTCACCAAAATGGAAAGTATTTTCTCTTTCCTGCAAACTCTAATCTGATTTACTTTCTTTACGCAATTTCTGGAAGTAAGAGAACGCAGGTTTTTTTTTTTAAATCAGCATGCAGCGTAAATTTTGTGGGTTAATTCATCGCACACTTCTGAGAAAAAACATGTCACTGGGTTTGCCAAAGCTTGTCAGGATGGTGGCATCAATTTTATTTGAGGCACTTGAGACTTCCTGACAAATCGAAATAAAATAGAAATTGCAACTTAGTGCGATTTATCTAATCGCAAAGGCTGTGATTTAAGTAAATATATGCACAGCATTAGGCCTGTCGCAATAATCAATATATCGACTTATCGCCTTCTTGCATTATTATGCTGTTACATTATGATTATATATTCAGTGGCATAAAATGGTCTTTAAAATGACAATAATATCGCTTATCGCAATTACTTCTGGGGCAATATATCGCACAACAAAAAGTTGTTATCGTGACAGGCCTACACAGCATGTTTTAGAGTGAAACATGACACTGCGTTTTGCACGTGAGCAGCTCATGAATCCAGTGTTTTCAGTGTCTCAGAGCGATTTGGTTCACAGTAAATGCTTCTCCTCACAAAACACATCTCTTCATGGGCTCTGATTTTGGTCCACATATAGAGCTCATTAAAAAAATGCATCTTGCACCAACCATCTTCACAAACTTGTAATGAGGAGCGCTTATAAACCAACTGTTGTCAAAAGAAGCTTTAAAGGGCTCCCTGTGGTATTCTGTAACCATATAAAAGCTTGATCGTTTAACATTTGAAAGTGTAGACAGCCATTAATACAGCATCAGTGTTTACATTTGCAGTATAAAATAAATTGTAATGGTCTTTTACTGTGAAATATGGAAATTATTATCAGTTATATTACATTGTGTATTAAACTTAATATGTGTATTAAATTGCGCCCTACAAATAGGTGCAACAAACCTGCAAAACCTAGAAATTTTTTTAAAAATCGCAATTAGATTTTTAATTCCCAGTGACAGTTGTTGACCATTATTCGGAGTATATTTATTGTTTTTCAGTTTTTTTTTTTATGCAATACATTTTCCAGTTTAAATGAAACCGGCATTATTATAACCTTGTTCTGACTTTAGTGAGACTGCCACAAAGTAGACAAAGTTATAATGATGCTTCAATATGCTTTTTTCCCTGCTATATGGCATTTCCCCGTTTGTCAGCATGGATTTCAGAACTGATGTTTTGCTCAAAACAATGTTTCTGTAAGAGCAGTAGCAGTACCTCAGCAATGCTTTGTGTGCTGTCTCTTGATGTCTTTTGTTTATTCCTATTGTTCATCCGCCCCCAAAAGGTGCATAAAAATACTTGTGGTTGTATATCTGTCAGATAGTCTAAATAGGTGTTATTTTACCAGAATAAGCTGCAATGTGGACTAAACCTTGAGCTGTCAAAGGTCTGGTTCAATGAGACTTTGACAGTACCTTAGTTGTTGGTCTTCATCTGCCATCTAGTGGTATTGCAGTGTCTCTCCACAAAGCACATATATAAAACACAACATAATTGTTTGTCATTTTTCCAAATGTTCTTTAACATTTGGATCTTCTTTTCCCATCCTGTGTCTATATAATTTTTAATAATTTCTCTTTCACACACATGCGTGGACTATTTTTCCTCGCCTGATGTGACTTACATTCTCAGGAGATCGATGTCCCTGTCAAAATAGTGGGGACATGCTCGATGTCAAGCTAAAAATATTGCTAGTTGATGAAGGCCATGTCAGCTGAACGGAGAGATGGATGATCTCTCCACAAAGCACATATATAAAACACAACATAATTGTTTGTCATTTTTCCAAATGTTCTTTAACATTTGGATCTTCTTTTCCCATCCTGTGTCTATATAATTTTTAATAATTTCTCTTTCACACACATGCGTGGACTATTTTTCCTCGCCTGATGTGACTTATATTCTCAGGAGATCGATGTCCCTGTCAAAATAGTGGGGACATGCTCGATGTCAAGCTAAAAATATTGAAAATATGAAAATATTGCTAGTTGATGAAGGCCATGTAAGCTGAACGGAGAGATGGATGAAGAGGTGAGGGGCTTCCTTCAGAAGTCTGTCACGTCACATCCAGGGGAAAGGACTATTCATCATTGACTTTATTCTCTCTCTCTCTCTCTCTCTCTCTCTCTCTCTCTCTCTCTCTCTCTCTCTCTCTCTCTCTCTCTCTCTCTCTCTCTCTCTCTCTCTCTCTCTCTCTCTCTCTCTCTCTCTCTCTCTCTCTCTCTCTCTCTCTCTCTCTCTCTCGCTCTCTCTCTGTCTCTCTATTAAATTTATATGTATGAATGCGTTTTGTATGAATATTATCTTGCCGTAAACCGTTCGTCCACTAGAGAGCATTGTTGTTTTAGACCTCAGCATGATTCTCAAGTTTGTTTTTTGTCCCTTTTTAGTTTGTAATAGTTACATCCCTGTGTGTATAAAATTATTAATTTTAATTAAAAAAAATACTTAAATTTTTTCTACATTTAAATTAATTAAAATAAAATGGATTTATAAATATTTTATAAATTTGATTGTATGATTATTTCTATAAAATTGTTATTGTTTAAATAAGGTTTATTAATTTAAGCTTATTTTATTAATGAAAAAAAAAATTTTTAATTCTCTTTTATTATTATTTGTGGTATTTTATTTGACAGTGTCCTTCTTAAATGTACATGCATTTGCTATAGTAATAACAGCAAATTATGCATGATTACAAACAGCTAACCCTAAAAGAAATCATTATCTTAACCCTATAATAAGTGAATATTGTCAATTAATATTAATGAGTAGTTAACAAGGACACATTAAAATAGGGTCTCTTTTATTATTAAAATGTAATTCTGTTTTGGCATTTAGATCACAATCACATGCCTGATTCATTCTTGCCTAAGCACTTTCCATCATTGTCATATCTACATATGTTGTGGTACATGATTCCTGATCGGAAGCTTTTTTTTTATGGTCTGCTCTAACACAGTAATGGAGTGAAAAATGATTTAGTGGACATCAGACAGAGATCATTCACCCAATAATGAAAATTGTCCTTTTGTTCCAAACACCATTGATTCTCACCTGTCTCATAACTGATGTGTTATAACCAAGTTTGAATAGGTGGACATGTGAATGACATTTAAGAGCCACGGTGGAGGGCAGTTTTTGAGTGAACTTAACATGACCACTCAATCTCATGGCAGATTAAATGGAAGATATTCAATCAATAAAAAGCCTCCTGAGGTGAACCCAGTAATAAATGGCATCTAACTTTATTTTCTGTTATATAAAAGCTGTTTGCACAGTTCCTAACAACAGATTACAGGGTTGAGCAGTGTGAGGAACATGTTTACTAGCGCTGTTCAATCTTATTTATTACTGACCATTGCGCCCTCACATTTCCACCAATGCACTCCAATGTACATGTGTTTTCGATGTGTGTTCTGGCTCTTTTTTTGTTGTTGTTTTTTTTCCCCTTTTATAGTCTGTTCTGTTAATGGATTGAGGCCTTGCTTTCTCTTTCTCTTAGGACATATTGTTTTGTCTTATCTGAAGTTATGCAGGAGTGAAATGCTTTTGTTGTTCACTCATTGTTCTTTTAATCATGACTCCGTCTAAGGCACCATGTGATTAAAGCTCCCATTTTTGTAATTCTAGATTCCCATGATGCAGTGCTGCGTTTTAATACAGCTCCTACCAAGGGTTATGAAAGAGACGTTGGGAATAAAACCACCATACGCATCATCAACTCTCAGGTGAGCGACGTTTGATGTTTTCAGTTCATATTGGTAGTACAGTGACTTTCTATGAATCAGCCACATAATTGAAGCATATCTCATTTGAACACCCTCTGGCTCGGCTGTGTGTTTTCAGCTAGATCGGAGTCATCATGTCCTAGTGGACACACGCTCAATGGGTAAACGAACTCAAACACACACAATGCAGAACAGAGACCGCTCTGTGTTAAAGTTGTGGGATGTGCTGTGTCCTTTGTCACTAATATTTTGTTGTATGTGTACTATGTGATATGTAAATTATGTTGAAGGGAAGCTATTCTAATTTCATTGTACGCTTGCATAATGACAATAAGGCATTCATTCATTTATTTCATGAATGGACAGATCAGTGAGAACAGAACTGATGCTTAGTGGATTATTGCAGAGTAGTGTCTGAAAAGTACAATCTGAAAATAATGTTTTGCCATTTTACTCAACTGCATGCCATTTGCACGAAGATGTCTCTCAAAAATGTCTTTACAGGTTTTAAGTATCAAAACGATGCCCTATCTTACTGCACCGCATCGAGGCAGTCAATACAGCACAGTCAAGAATAACTCGGAGGTCGCCAATGGTTAATAAACTGTGAACAAGCTTTGACTCTTGCTGCTGATTTGAATGGTGATGCTTCCCATTTTAAGTGTCTATTGATGTCCTTTCGTTTTTAACCAGAAATGTGAACACTGCTTTTCTGATGTTCATTGATTTTTACAATGTCTTTTTTCCAGCTTTAAAATCTAGTCACTTGAAATGTCAATTTTGAATCGTTGCCATTGCCACCAAAGGCAAGACACGTGAAGGAAATAAAAAAAAACGATCAGTTGTGGGACTGTATTCAGTCATAAATTGCATACCATTCATTCCTTTATTTTCTACTGTCTGTTACTGGAAATGAAATTACTGGTTGATATGGTCCAAACTCAAAAGTTTACACAGGTTTTTGGTCCGTGAACTAGATCTCATTCAGAACGCGCACTGTCTGTGGAGGTCTGGCCAGGCTCAGTTCCAGAATAAAATCACTGAGGGTGCTCTCACATATATATTTCTGTCAAGTCCATTGCTATGGTTATGACTGTGTCTTTATAATCACTAAAAAGTGTCACTCATCTTAGTTCATTGTGATCTCAAAAGGTTCTGTTATAATCAATGAAGTTCTCTAAATTGCACAATGAATCTCTTAATTGCACTGCATCTGCACTTTGTTTGTTATGCGATGATTCACGAGCATGCAAAACTGTACTTAACAAAAACTCTGGTGTTTTCAGCGGTGAGTAAATTCTGACCAACTTAAACATCTCTGATTGGCCATTGCATTCAAGAAATCAACAGATGGCTACATTGCTCAGCGCTGCAAAAACACGTTGTACATAGTAACTTTTGACGTTCTCCAGAGCGCAAACACAAATACACACTGGATAGTTTGCCAGATATTCAATATGCTTTCGTTTGAGGGTGCATGGGCATGGCTAACTGCTCCAAATTGCAGCGAGGATGACATCAGCGATTTTCCCCCATCCCCCCCAATGTCACCCCTGATGGTGACCATGAGCTTTTAGGCTCTGACTATTAAGCTCGGACTAGAACAAAAAAGCTTTATGAAGGCACAGCGAATGTGGTCCAAATGATTCATCCCAGGTCCAAGTCTTCTGAGGTTGTACAAAAGCTGTTGTGGGTAACAGACTGAATTTAGGGCATTCGTTTTTGACACTCTTCCCCTTCACCACTAGTTCTCAAATATTCACAGATCTGCATATTAAAAATGTACACTGCTGTTTAAAGTGTTGGGGTCAGTAAGATTTAAAAAATTTTTTTTATTGAAATAGGTCTGTCATCAAGGTTGCATTTATTTGATAAAAATTGTAGTAAAAATATTGGAAAAAAGGCAATATTGTGAAATATTATTACAATTTATAATAATAATTTTTTTAATGTATATATTAAAATGTTTTAATAAAGCAGTCATTTGATAAAAATTGTAGTAAAAATATTGGAAAAAAGGCAATATTGTGAAATATTATTACAATTTATAATAATAATTTTTTTTAATGTATATATTAAAATGTTTTAATAAAGCAGTCATTACTCCATTTATCAGTCACTTGATTATTCAGACATCATTCTAATATGATTTACTGCTCAAGAAACATTTCTTCTTCTCCTCCTTCTCCTTATTCTCCTCCACCAATTAATAATAAATTATTAAGAATTATCAACAACTGGTTTTATGATGTGATTGTAAAATAAAGTGTTTAACGTCAACGTCTTCTATATTATTTTAAAACTCTTATGTTGCTTAATCTTTTGTGGAAACCATTATACATTTGTTTCTGTAATTTAAAAAAAGAAAAATTGTCACATGTATTTACTGTCACTTTTGAGCTATGTAATGCATCCTTGCTGAATAAGGGTGTTAATTTCTTTTGTGGAAGAAAAACTGACCCCAAGCATTTGAATGGTAGTGTATATCGTTCATCCTTCAATTAATAAGATTACCTACTTCATCAAATGGCATCTAGAGGAGGGAAACATGGGTTCGCAGATGGCTGATGAGGTCAATCCGAGCCCGGAAGTGTCTCTGGAAGAATGGGCAGATCAAAGTGATCTGGAGTGCTCTCTGTCATTTGAATGTTGCTTGCCCTGGCTTTGCTTGAAGCTCTTTTTTTTCTCTCTGATGTTCCAGTGCACAGCTGCTCTGAGAGCGTGGCCCCATTTGTCACAGCAAGGTCTTCCCAGGAAGAGGGGTCGATGCCAAAGTCTTTCATTAAGGCTTTTAAAGTGTCTCTTTTTCTGTCCACCTTGAGAGCATACACCTGTTTTCAGCTCTCCATACAGGAGAGGCAGGCAGGACTACTGCACTGTAGACCTTCAACTTTTGGTGGTCAAGCTGATCCCTTTTCATTCCCACAATGATGAGCAGAGTCTGCCAAAGGCAGCGCTGGCCTTGGCTACTCTAACATCTGTTTAATCATCGATATGCACGTTACATGATAGGGTGCTCCCTAAGTAGGTAAACTTGTCCACTGCTGACAGCGTCTGGTTGTTTACTGTCACAGTGAGCTCCTGGTACGGTATTCCTGGGGCATGCTGGTACAGTACATCACCACAGTCTTCTTTATTGCTATTATTCAAGGTGTTGCATGTGGTGGAGAACAGTTCCAAGCTGTCCTGCATGTCACAAGCACTTCCCCCATTCAGGGCGTAGTCATCAGCAAACAGGAAGTCACATGGACAGGAAGTAATCTTGCTACATGGACCTTGGTCTTGGCCTGAAGGCGGTGCAGGTTGAACAGCTTGCCCTCCGTCCTGTACTTGATGTCAATGCCAAGATCGGTGTCCTGAAAGGCATCTGTCAGCATTGCAGAAAACATCATGCTGAATAGTATCAGGGTAAGCACGCAGCCTTGCTTCACTCCTTTTGTTACTGGGAAGGGAGCGGATTGCTCTCCATCAAGTACACAAGCCTGCATGCCGTCGTGGAATTGGCGTACTATACAAATGAATCTTTCAGGGTTACCAAACTTGCTCATGATCTTCTAAATCCCCTTATGACTTAAGGTGTAATTTGCCTTGGTTAAGTCCACAAATGTGGTGTAAAGATCAACATTTTGTTCCTAGCAATTCTTTTGACATTGTCGAGCAGCAAATATCATGTCTACTGTTCCTTGTTCTTTCCTGAAGCCACACTGGCTCTCGAGGAGTAAACCCTGCTCTAAGTGCACAGTGAGACTGTTCAGGAGGAGTCTTGCAAAGATTTTTCTAGCAATGCAGAGGAGTGAAATTCCTCTGTGGTTGCCACACATCTGTCTGTTTCCTTTGCGTTTGTAAAGGTGCACTATGATGGCATCTTTAAAGTCTTGAGGGGAGAGTACCTTGTGCCCACATTGTTTGGAATAGTTCTGAGAGCTTATTTCACAGGCGTGGTCCAGATGCTTTGTAGATCTTGGATGGTATTGCATCAGCTCCAGAAGCTTTGCCATTTAACAGCTGGTTGATGGCTTTGTCAATTTCTGACAGTGTAGGAGGGGTTTCTACGTCGTCTTTGACGGCAATCTGTGGTATCCTGTTGATTTGCTTTTTTACATATGTGGGATGAATTGTTGAGGACTGCATCAAAATGATCTGCCCACAGCTCAAGCATCTGGTACTTCTCAGTGAGCTGCTGTGTTCCATCAGCAGTGAGAACTGTGGATGAGCTAACAGGTTGGGGTCTGTACACTTACTTGGAGTCGTAGAAGCATCTCATGTTATTCATGTTGGCGTAGGCCTGGATTTTGCAAGCTTTCAGGCTCAGCCACTCATCTTGCATTTCCCGAAGTTTGCGTTGGAGTGTGTTTCGAACATTGTTAAAGTTTGCCTTGTTTGTTGGAGACTTGCTTGTGAGAAACATCCTGTGCAGTCTATGCTTTTCTTCTAATAGCTGGATTCTGCTGGCTAGGACCAAGTAATGCATAAGCAGAGGCATAGACATGAAATGTGGCCCAGCTGTCCTCGACATTGTCAGTAATCTGGATATTGACAGCAAGGTTCTCCAGTTCTTCTATCAGCTGTTGCTTGATTCAGACTTCTTCAGATTTGAGATGTTCATATGCTTTGATGCAGTCTTCCCTTGTGGGCATTTCTTTGGGAGGGTTCTCAGATTCATCTTGCTAATGATGAGTCTGGAGTCAGTCCAACAGTCAGCTCCACACATGGATTTTGTCACCCGTACATCCTACCTTTCCCTCTTCCTGATGATAACAAAGTCGATAAGATGCCAGTGCTTAGAGCGTGGATGCATCCATGATGTCTTTTTGCGAGTTGGGAGGCAGAAGGTTGTGTTGGTGATGAGCAGCTCATGTTCAGTGCAGAACTGTAGTTAGAGAGGAGACCTTTGTAGTTACACTTTCCTATGCCATGTCGGCCTATGACTCCTTCCCAGGTGTAAAATTTGTGCCTACTCGGGCATTGAAGTCACCAAGGATGATGTGCTTTTCTCATTGCAAGGTTGATGAAACCAGACTGTGGAGGTCATCATAGAACTTCTCCTTAATGTCATCTGGGTTGGTCAGGGTAGGGGCATAAGCACTGAACACAGTGACTTGTTTCTTTCTGGGCAGTGGGAGTTTCAGTACCATGAGCCGGTCATTTACCACCTGGAGAGACTGAACAATTTCTTGACCTAAGATGTTCCTGATGGCGAAGCAGTCTCCAGCCTCACGTTGATCGCTTTTAGCTCTGCCACACCAGAAAAATGTATAGCCTGCTTTAATCTCTTTCAGTTGCCCTTCCTCAGCAAGGCAAGTGTCGCTAAGAGTGGCAATATCTATGTTGTATTGAGCCAGCTCTCTGCCCACTAGGGCTGTTCTTCTTTCTGGTCTATCCACTTGAGCATTGTCCATTAGAGTGTGCACATTCAGTGTGCCAAATGAAGACACCTTAAATTTCTTGTTCTTTTTTTCTTCTAGCTGCTACCGCTAGTAAGGGATGCCCACCAGCTGTGGCAGGCTGGCCAGGCTTTGAATGAGGTGGGCAATTTTTAGGACACCTTTTCTAGTCCCCTTTTCAGACTATGGAAGTGAGCAGTGCGATCCTGAAGAGGACCGCTCAGTCACTGAGGGGGCTGCCGAAAGCCACTGCCACTTCATTCCAATGGAAGAAGACCCTATGGCCTGAGCTGCCTGTGTCCAGGTTTGTGACTATATCTCCCAGTGAATCCACACCTGCTGCTTCAATGCTCGCCTATTTCCACAGGGCTTTTGATTGAGTAGGTGGATAAAATAGAATAGAGATGATATAGACGAGCAAAGGTGATGAAGATGACTTGTGCATGAATTGGATTAAAGTGAGGGAGATTTGCGCATCAGCGTCGGCTTCACTCTCTCTTCCTGTGCCTCACTTGAGTCCAATGGCAAGACAGAAGTCATGGCGACTGGGTGAAGAACAGGATGCAGTGGATGACCATCAGCATTGCCACATGTCTGCTGAGCTCCACAGTGCATTGCTGGAACTGCCTTTGTGCCCGTTGAAACCAATCGAGTGGTGACTTTCAAGCTGTCTGCCAGATCCAGACTTCACATGCTTGGGTAGACAAAACCCAACTCAAAATGTCGCATGCTAACAGCTTCAAAGATCCACTGGTGAGATTTACATGTAACAGGTTGTACTGGATTACATGGTTACCAGTAGCAAAGAGAGAAACCCTGACCAGACATGAAACGGTAGTGTAACTTTTATATTAAACATCAAATGTTCAAATGCTATATAAACTGAATCGCTTCTAAATTGTTAACTTGTAAATGTTTAGTAGTGGTTCATCGGATCACAAAACAATCATATTACAGTTTTTGAATCACGGATCGGATCATTTTTCGGATCGGCAAGAATTTCAGTTTAACTTTGTTTTCCATTTATTACTTAAAGCTAAGTACTTCATCGATACCACAGCAAAAACTACTAGCCTAACTAAGAAAGTTCAAACACGATTAAAGATAAGTGAACAGCCAGTAAAAAATAAGAACAAATAGACAAATTACATGCGTAGATTACAAATTTACAAATAAAATAAGGTTGGTAGTATTCAGGTACAGAAATATAGTAATTAGGTGTAAAATAACACTGCATAGTGTTTACTGTATAAATTAAATATAGATTAATCTTTGTCAAAGCTGTGTTTTGTTGTTTGATTAGCATTAATGATAGCATCAGGTATTTATAGCCTGCTGTTCCTTTAAGACATTCAGTTCTGTGTTCACACGCTGTCTGAAATGCACCTCTCTGCATGTGCACGCTTCATGTGTGTGTGGCTGTGCGCATAGAAAACAGCGCGCGAGTGCCAAATCGAGTTCTTTCACCTCTTCTTGCGTTGCAATGGTTTAAAATTGCTTTCACTCTATGGTTACATTTTGCAATTAATCCACGGATTTACATGCGTGCCGAACCGTGGGGTCTGGTCCATATGGGTCGCGGATCAACTATGATGCATTCAAGCCCTAATGTTAAGCAAATATTAAACTTTTTCAGAGTTTCTAGACTATTTTAAGTTGTAAAGTGAGACGAATATATTGAAATTTAGTATGTGACTTCAGATCAGTTGGCTATGAGAGGGGCAGAGTGCGCTGCTTAGGCCTGTCACGATAACAACTTTTTGTTGTGCGATATATTGCCCCAGAAGTAATTGCGATATTATTGTCATTTTAAAGACCATTTTATGCCACTGAATATATAATCATAAGAGAAGCTGCAAAAGACACAGGCGCAAGTGGAATGTAAAAAACATGGTGACAATAATTTTTAAGTAAATATAATGGGCGATATATTGCGTCACCAAAAATTATTGAGGTCATGTACATATATTGCGCGATAAGCCGATATATTGATTATTGCGACAGGCCTAGCCGCTGCTGCTCTCCTGAGCTCAACAGTGCTACAGGTGTTTCTAATGTATATCTACAGTGAAAAATGGAAATGCAGCGAGCACTAATTGGGAGCAATATGGGCAGATATGACACGGCCCGCTTGATTTTACATTGTGAATAGTTCTGGTCAGTGCTATATAAATCTAAAGAAGTGTAAATCAGTCTGTGTCAGTACAGCAAATTCGCAGGATTGTGAACATGGCGAGTGGCACAGATCATCCCGAGTGTAATAGTGTCGATTTTTTGCTTTAGAGCTCACTTGAAAGTGTCAGTTAGCGGGCCAAATTCTTACATAAATGAAATGCCATCAAATTAGTGAAAGTATAAATCCTTTAGTTTAAACATGCTCTTGTGTATAGCCTGTAAATAAAGAGGAATATGCAAAATATCTAGGCTACATTCCAGAAAGAGAAGCAATTGCAAAAAAACAGCGTAGTAGTAGTAGTAGATTAAACAAACCAAAAAAAGAAACGATAGCCTGTATTGATGTTAATATAATTAATTTGGCCTGTATTTTTTTTTTTGTGCGTTTTGTTCTTACCTGTTCCCCATTCACTCATGTTTACTTAGCTAATTGTTCTGAGAATCGATGTGGCTTTTTTTTTATAAGCTTGTAACGTTCTAATCAACATTCAATCAAAATAAATACTACATTATGGTGTTTATTCTAAGATGACGCTCTGTGTATGAATGTAGAACCTGCCAATCAACATTAGTGTGCCACCCTCAGGCTGAATTATGCAAGGACACTAGATGTCTGCCAAAAGTAATTCCTATAGCCTACAATATGATCCAGAATCTGCTCCACCTAAATGTATGGTCAGGAACTGCTACTGTATGCAGCATGTTCACTTTCAGTGTGAACTGATTATCTTCATGGAAAGCATACACACATTGTGCCTGGTTAGAGGAATAGTTCACCTAAAAAATGAAAATTATGTCATTAATTATTCAACCTCATGTTGTTCCAAACCTGCAAGACCTTTGTTCGTCTTTGGATCACAAATTAAGATATTTTTGATGACATCTGAGAGCTTTCTGATCCTGCATAGACAGCAATGCAACTACCACGTTCAAGGCCCAGAAAGGTGGTAAGGACATCAAAATAATCCATGTGACATCAGTGGTTCAACCATAACGTTATGAAGCCACGAGAATTTGTGTTTCTAAGATGAACGAAGGTCTTATGAGTTTGAATGACGTGTGGGTGAGTAATTAATGACAGAATTGTCATTTTTGGGTGAACTATCGCTTTAAGTTAAAGTCCATGATGCTATTGTATGTTTCTGGCTAACCAAGGAGTTGGTTGCACTCAGTTTTGTGTCTTTACCTTTTGCTTTTCCTTTTGTTTGTCTGCCAAGTATAGCCTGTTATCTGTTTTATGTGCAGATCCTGGCGAATCCCAAGCACCAGTTCAACACAAGCTCGCTGTATAAGAATATAACGCTAGTGGCGTGGGATCCTGCTCCATACACCCTCAACCTGCACAAAGTGAGTACTAACTACCCAAACCACATTAAACACACCTAAAACAATGTTTTTATCTATAAAAAAAATTTGTTCATTAGTTATCAACAACAATTTAACATTTAAAGTGTTCTGATGTCTTAAAACCCTCTGTGCAATCACAACTCAAGAAATTCTTGCACATACAGAGAGCAGGTGACATTGTACCTTTGCAATTCAGATGAGTGCATTGCTGTGAGTGTGTGCTGGCACCATGCGGGAAGGTAACGCTGATTTGTCTGGTCTTTATGCTTCTGCTCAGACACCGCTGTGAATCGTAAACCACGATGGCAGGGGTGTGGAGAGCAGATTACTATAAATGCTTTCAACCTGTCCTTTGTTTCTCTTGACAAGAAGGTCAATAAGTTGACAAGGAGGGTCGATAGGTACATTTCTGTACAGATGCAAGGCCAGTGGTTAATTCTGTACAGTCAATTTAAATGTCTTTTTTTTCAGTTTTCAACCCACCATCACAGGTGCGCTCTTTTATTTTCCTTGTCAGTTCAAGAATACAATAGCATGTCTCAAAGCACATGAATGATGCTGTGGAGCATTTTGAGAACAATGTGCATACAGTGAACACAATGAACCTGCTGAATTTTTGTATACAAATGTTGCGGGTCCCCGGCGTGGAACTCGTAAACAGATCAAAAGTACATGAATTATCAGGAGAAACAAAAGCGCACACAAACTTCTGTGGCTTTCCTTAGGCTGAACTTGGTAACATCTCTTTATTAACATTAACATCATCGCAACAGCATAATAATGCAATCTCTTTCAATATTTTCACAGTTAGCCTATTTAGTTCAGTCACATGTAATCACAAATCATGTTTCATGTAACTAAAAATAGTTTTTTTTTTTAAGACAAAGTCTTCAAATACTTGTTTCTTGTTTCTTAAATGTCACTCTTATACATTAACACATCTAATCATAGCTTCTGTGTACTTGTCAGCAGAGCTGGGTTGTAACGGATTACATTTAATCTGGATTATGTAATCAGATTCCAAAAATTAAGTACTTGTAATTAGAATAAATTACATTATAAAACGAGTTACTCTTAATCAAACTACTTTTTATTGATTACATGATTACATATTATTCACACAATAGCAATAAATTATTCATAATTTGATTCTCCATAATTCCTCTTCATCTTTTAAAATGTCCTTTCTAAAATAGCCTACCACTTATATGCATTCAGAAAGTCTCCCAGTTTTGTGGAAATTCACACCAAGACCAGTCATTAGTCACAGCATTTGACCACTGGATTTACAAAAATCAGTTCAGGTTTAAAACATTGCATCAACTACTGACAATAATGTACAGTATTTGAAAAATAATGTGTTTTTTGAACATTAAAGCATGTCAACATATTCTGTTACACCAAATACACAAAATAATGATCTTTAAAAAAGCATCATATGACCCCTTTAAACACACAAACCCCCTGCAGTTCCTTTATGAAGCCCAGTTTGGGAAACCTTGACAATGTTTATTTCACTTCATGATGTTAATAACAAAGAATGGAATATATTTTCTTCTTCTTTGTATTTTTACATCAATGTGGTACAAGATTATCATATTCAAATTAATGTGATAAACAAGTTAGGTCAAAAGTAATCAAAGTAATCTGATTATATTACTTAAAATGTGTAATGTAATGTAATGGATTACGTTACTAACTAAAATTTTTGTCATGTAATTTGAAATCAGTAACTGATTACAATTTGTAAGTAGTCTACCCAGCTCTGCTTATCAGTGACACAAAATACACTTTAAAGTTCTTTCAATCAGCCATTTTTTTTTTTCCATTTTCTCTTTGAACACTTTTTATATAACCATTTACAATTGAACTATTAAACTAACAAATATACATTTACAATTTCTTAGTTTTCTATTTAATTATCACATACTGAAATTCATGTATTATTATTAACATGGTAATCGATTATCACAAACACAACACAGACCAACTGTCATTTTACAGTCACGACCGAGTTTGCCAAAATGCACCTTGAAGATTCTGAGGCAGATGAGACAAAAATTAAATTATTTGGCCTCAACACCAAACAATATGTCGGTCGGAAATCCAATACAGCTCACCATCCAAATAACAGCATTTCTACAGTAAATCATGGAGGTGGTAATATCCTGTTATGGGGTGTTTCTCTGCAGCAGGGACTGGAGCACTTGTCATGATAGAAGGAATAATGGATGGGGCAAAATACCGTCAAATTCTTGAGAAAAATCTGCTGCCCTCTGCCAGAAAGTTGTCAATGGGAAGAAGGTTTACCTTCCAACATGACAATGACCCAAAGCACACAGCAAAACTGACCACACAGTGGTTGAAGGACAAAAAGGTGAATGTCCTTGCATGGTCTAGTCAGAGCCCAGACTTAAGCCCCATTGAAAATCTGTGGAATGACTTGATGACCGCAGTCCACAAACGTTCACCATCAAATTGAACTGAACTTGTGTATATACATATAAAGTAACATTATTGAGGTTACTACAGCAACGTGTACGAAAGGATTCTAGTGGACTATAAAGCTTTTGTGTGAACAATTCTTCATCTCAGTGAACCAACACTGACAGTTTTGAAGGACAGCCTTCCACGTTCAACCTTCCACAGTTGCCCCTGGTTGTAATGAAACCAGATTTGGTAGTTCTTTGAGAGTCATTTTGCTCATGTAGTTGTTGTGTGTTTGTTTTTGTAGTGGTACTCAAATCCAGACTACGACCTGTTTACTCCATATATGGAGTACAGGATGCACTTCCCTGCTCAGCCTTTCTACATCCTGCACCCAAAATACATCTGGCAGTTATGGGATGTGATTCAGGGTAACAATCTGGAGAACATCCAGCCCAATCCGCCCTCCTCAGGGTTCATAGGTAAGAGACACACTCTCTCACACACATTCTGTGCTACCGGTTCAAAACTCAAAGGTGCAATTTCTCTGGCACAAACAATAACAAGTAAAATTGCAACAATGACTCAAACCACTTTCACAGTCCCAACCCAAGCTCTTATTAGTAATTGAGGTGAAACTGTCAATTGATCAATCCCAGTCGGGCAGCTCAAACAGATTGCAATTATTTTTGGTGATAAAGAAATTACCCACTTGTTACTGTCTCCCAAGAAATTGGCTTTACTTTCAGGAATATGTTCTTGAAGACAGCACAAATGTTTTATTTGCCTCTCAATTGTGTCATGTTTGTCATGAAGTGAGCACCACTATTAATGCTAGCAGTGCCTCAACTCAAGACACCACAAATGGAAAGCATTGTTCACTTCAATTTTCTACTCATGTTTTTGTTCTTTTGGTTTTGTAACTCCAATATAAAGCTCACAAAATTGCACTTGTGGCTGTCAGGAATGTGACAAAATAATTGTTTCGGACACAGCTAATTCAGAATGGCCATCAGTGGAGAAAGCCAAACCTTGACAAACTGACCTCTGACATTAAATTAACTCTATTCTGTGCCATAAACTCTGGTGTGAAAACACCCTGATGATGGAAAGTGACCTTTAGCAGATTGAGTTGTCATGATGGGTTTGAAGGCACGTCTTGTACTCTGTCAGGAGGTTGAGGGGTGTCTGCTCAGTTTGTGTTGGCTGAAACCACAGAGAGATAGAGTAGCAGATGGACACACCATGTTTTCATTCAGCAGTGGAGCTTGTGTTGAACTAGAGCCAATCAGAATCTGACCCACATTCAGAACCAACAAAATCACTTTGGTCATATGTACGGTCTCACAGAATTCATTATGGTGTATTGAAGTCACGCTAAAATGGAAGTCGCAACAGATCTTTTCTTTCATGTTGTGATAAACCTCCAAGTGTAACGGATTATCGAGAAAGATACAAATTTAAGGCGGAACTTGGTTTAGTGGTTGAGTTGTTAATTGAATGGAAACAAATCTGAAGGCAAGCTTGCAGTCGATTGTAAAAAGAAAAAAGGTGTTGAATTTAAGCGGACTAAATTATTGGAGAAGTCCAGCACATGTCACCAGAAGTCATTTTTATGAAAAGTTGCATTCATTTATTTATACACACATGGATTAATTGATAAGATAATAAGATATATAGAAGTTATCTATTTAGAAAAATAGACAAATAGGTGGATTTCCATTTTATGCCTGGCTTTAAACAAAGACAAAGCCATTTGTTTAGTCTTCTTTCTCTAGCTACATTCTCGCAGCTACATTCATTCACTTTTCTCATAAGACTTGAGTTTGGCTGATAAAATGCAGCATGACATTGCTTCAGACTCAGCAAGTAATTGCCCATAGCTACAGATCTTGTTGAACAGTAGATATCCAGTCATATTGCAGACACATCCAGACCCTCCTCACAGATGTAAAACCTGTTTCTATGGTGATGTCTACGGAAGTGTGACGTGGCAGTGACACTTTTGAAAATCCTTTTTGCATTTTTCTCATTTTAAATTATTTTTTCATTCATTGGAGGAAGAGACAGTGCACTATGATTGGCCTAGTATGCTGTTCATGCATTAAATCAGCCTCTCGCTTTCGTATGCGTTCCACATCCGCAAATTGGTTTAAGTGAATAAATAAAGGTGCTAGTAAGAACACAAATTCTCGCAACCTTTGGGTTACGAGTCCGACTCTCTAACCATTAGGCCACAACTTCCCCCTAAGGGAAGTAGTGGCAAGAAAACACTACAACTTCCCCCTAAGGGAAGTTGTGACAAGAAAACAAGGCATCACATTCAAACTTGAAATGACTTGAAAACATCATCCAAACAGCACTAACAATGATATAATTGAATACTGTATCGGTGTGAAAATTTATATTATGGCAGGTCACATAATGCTGCTTAGGTTCTTTGTATGGAACTAGTTGGAATTACTTTTTTTAAAAGGTTTAATATTGAAAATGTGACTCTGATCTTTTGTTTGTTTCACAAACATTTAAGGCTGTTTATGCCTCCCCCATTTATTAAAATCACAAACTATTTTATACTTGTGGTTCTCATTACTCATTGACTTCTGAGATCAATCTGTGGTGCTATATTCAGATACTGATCTACATTTATACTTCAACAACAAATGGCACAACAAATCGACAGACAAATATCCAGTTTGTAATGTCATAAGAAGTACAGATAATTTCTGGGTAATATCTTTTTGACTATTACAAATAAACAGATACTTAAATGCAGAAATGCTCACATTGCCTCCTTAGTGTTTGGCACTTTATACACAGTCCTTTCAGTATCATGGAGATGGGAGCGATGTTGATGAGGTTTAAGCAGTGTCCTTAAGCAGTCCTTAGAGACACTATTCAACCCCAGGCATGCATTCAGCGCATTTCAAAAGCCAAAGTCAGTCCTTTTTTATTTGTTTATTATTTTTGTTTTTGGAAATCTGTTTTGGATCCCAAGTGAAATGTTCATCTCTGTTTTATGCATAAGGTGTTTGGTCTTTTGTGATGAAGGTTCCCCCTGTGGAAATTCAGTTCTTTACTTGTTGCGTAGTCGCTGAAACACTATCATTGTCACAGATGTGAAGTGATCTGGATCAGTGTGCCTCTACTTTATGGTAAAATAATTTTCTATTCATCAGTGATATGGGCTCAGATAGCAATATAACTCACCATATGAAACATAACTAATAGGAATGGAACAATTTGAGGTATGATGGAACAGATAAGAGTGCTCTTTCTTTGGTATTGGTAACAAATAATGGTTGCTGTTAAGTATTGTTTTAGCCAAGGAAAAAAAGCCTCTTGTTAAGCTTAAATATAATTAATAAATATAATTCACGACATGTTATAAATTGTTTCAGTAGTATGCAATTTGGTCTTTCAACCATACGTTCAACCAAATCAAAAATTGTGTTTTTTGTTGTTTTTTTGTTTATTTTCCCCATGTTTTTGAAAGAAATCCTTTATGCTCACCAAGACTGTAGTTATTTGAACAAAAGTACAGTAAAACAGTAATGTTGTGAAATATTAGTACAAACTCAATAACTGTTTTCTATTTTAATATATTTTAAAATGTAATTTATTCACGTGATGGAAAAGCTGCATTTTTAGCAGCCAGAAATAGTATATGCTTGTGTACATCTTAAAGGTAATGCAATTTGGTAGATATACTTTGTAAATATACAATCTTAAAAACATTTAATCACTTTCTGTTAGGACAGTTGTTATAAAATGGACATGTTTCTAATAAAACAACATAATTTCTATTTTATGGATGTGTTTGGCAGAAAACTTAATTGATCTCTGTGTTTGAGGCAGCCTGGTCACATGGAACTATATGCTTACACTGTTATAACCTCATCTGAAGCATGTAAAGTGCTCTCATGCTTCAGATATCTTGCCGTGTACATTTAGTTTTTTCTTTGCCACTCTACCTTGTTCTGTGGCCTCTGGTATTTTTCAAGCTTTTTTTTTTTTCCCAAACTGCAAAGTGAGAGCACCCAAGGTTCTTCATGCACAGCAAAAGACCTGACGCTACTCAGCAATGAAATGCGTTGTTGTTTTTTGATTAACAATTAATCATTAAAGCTGTAAAAGAAAGAAGCCCAGGAAAAAAAAAAAGTTGAATGCGACTGAACAGCTACATTGAGTACAACAAGGCAGGCTTGACATCATGGCTGCTGGGATGGCTCAGGTTAGGTGGTGACCTCTGGCGGTTTGGTCCTCTCTGTGGCCGGAGTGCTGCACTCGTGGTTGTGGATGCCGGTGGAGATCTGAGCGGTGCAGGCAACATTGTTACTGTGGACTCTTCGGTTGAGCTGGATAACTGTGGTCTTGGAGGGCGTGGAGGAGTGACCATTCTGCATCAAGCGCCTCTGACAGCAGAACAAGATGCGGAAACACCTGTAGAACTTTGGACAAAAAGAAGAGCGAAGAGACAGTTGAGACCTGAGAAACACTTTTAACATGGTCTCAAAAATGTGAGTGCTTTTCAAACTGAGCACTGCCGATTTGCAGCACAAGATTCAAAACTATGTTTTGCAGTGTATGTTAAATCAAGGTGTGGTCACATTAGTGAAATTTCTCGGGGCTGTTGTTCATTGTCAGTGGTGTTGCAGTGTATGAAGCTCTGTTCACATGAAAGTCACTTTGAAACCAAGCAGCTTTCTGTTGGTCAGCATGGCAAATTTGTGTGACCAACTTTAACATAAGCAAAATCTGAGATTTTTCACAAAACTCCCAACCATACAGATTCATATTTACTATTGAAATAACTTAAGTTTGCTTGTAAAATTTTAAGGTGTGGTTACATTTAGCAAAATGTCACCAATTTTGGGGGGGAAAAGGTCTATTGTCAATAGTGTAGATATGCATATAGCACAGCTTACATAGACATCCCTTTCAAACAGCATTTTTCTCTTGGTCAGCGTGGTAAAAAATTTGCAAGACCAACTCCAACACGAGCTATATCGGTGTATGGATCTTTCTCGCTGCTTTGTGTGGATTCCTATTTCTTATTAAAATGCAAAATTTCACAGTGTTGGTAGATGCCACTGTACCTTTACAAAGCAAAATACAAGTCTGAATGAATTTTGCTTTTGTATTCCGAATTTTCTCGCAGATTAGTTAAAAGTTTTGTTCTTTGTATGAATAGTGTCAGTATGAAATTATTATTTTTTTATCTGTGATTGGTCATATTGTCTTGGTGTGAGCAGGCTTTAAAGTCAACTTGAATCAAAATTTACCTATTTGATTTCTTAATATACATTATTACAGTGCACATTTCATCAGTACTTATTATTACTGGGGGGGGGATCTCTCATCAAAATATGACTTCTCTAAAAAAAATTACAGACTGACTTCAACATCTGGATCCATAGATTCCTTAACTGGCAACATAAAGGTTATTCTGTTAAATCTGAATATTCTTGTAGGCCTTGTCTGAGTGACTTTACAAGCCTAATTTTCTCATTTTTTAATCGTGTCACAGATTATTCTTCTTAAATGGCCCTTTTGTCTGCTTGTTCTCACATTTTCCCATTCACTGACTTTGAATTTTGAGAATTCAAACTGAGTG
>NW_015657838.1:1228072-1235879 GCF_001515625.1 Sinocyclocheilus rhinocerous | reverse complement strand
ATATATATATATATATATATATATAAATTATTTTTATTTATTTATTATTTTTTTTTCATTATTTTGGGGGCGCACAGTCTGTCTTTCTCTCATCGCATTTAATTCAGACCGTTTAATTTGGAAGTTCTATGCTATGGTAACCATCAATGGAACTGCACATCATAAATATTTTAATTCTGAATAAATTAGGGTTGTCAATAGATTCAAATTAATTGGATTAATCACACCCTTTTTGTGTGATTAATTGTGATTAATACAGTACACGGATCCATTCAGAATGACTAAATACAGCATGCACATGACAAATCAAACACATCCTGAATGTGTTTGGAAAACGTGAATGTACTGAAATGTGTCTTTGCGTAAATACAATGTATGATCTGTGCATCAAGAGTGCTCATACACTGTTTGTTTGTGCATCAATATATCAGACTCACACGTGTTTACTGTACAACCCCTGTACGGTTCAGAATAGAAATTGTTCTTCAGTAATTTTGCGTTAATTGCATTAAATTATTTTAACACGTTAAGGATTTTTGAATTAATGTCATGCGTTTACACGTTAACGTTGTCAGCCCTAGAATAAATATTATATTTGTTGGCATATATATATATTATTTTAATTTTATCATATTTTTCTAGAAAATAAATTGGATCAGGTCAAAATTTGCAAGTTGAAAGAAAATGACAGATACGTTGTATCAGTTTATTATTATTTTCAGAAATAATGTAAAATACTGAAATTAAATGAAATGCTTAACTTTTATAAACGCACTGATTGACAATGATTCAGGGGACCTGTTATCACATCTTAAATAAATGCATGGTTGCAAGCTAAAAATTCTAACTTAATAATTTAATTAAAACTTTGTTGCAAACATTTTGTTGAGTTCAGTTGACAATGTCGATCATTACATTAACTTAATAATTTGCGCAATTTAAACTCAAATTTGGGCGTTAATTGAATTAAATTAAGTTGTTGTAACTCAATAAAATTGTCTTGTTAACTTTGGAAATTGGGTAGTGGATTTCTAGTTCCCAGCATGCTTTGCATAGAACTGGATAAGGAGATGCTGAAATGAAGTGTTATTGTATGAGGTTTTTTTTAGTGAAGGGAAAGACCTGTTAGCATGTAATGCTGTTATGTTTGACATTTAAAAGTTTCTGTTATGTTGAAGTTTTTGTGGTTACCATTGTGCTGAAGAGTAGAGCACATGAAGGTAAACACTACATTGACTCTATTAGCAATGACCGCTCTAATGCCAGTGACAAGAAACATCTTACTTGTTCATTAAATATGCATACTAAAGCATGTGCTATGATAGCTGTGGATTTGAACTGAAAAAAGATCATATAAATTGTTTCCAGGCCCACAAATCCATTAGTTGGTGCAACTTAAAAGTGTGTTTGTTACAAATTAAGTTCTTCTAACTCATTGTAAGGCAAGGCACATTTATTTATATAGCACATTTCGTACACGATGGTAATTCAAAGTGTTTACAATAAAATAAAGTAAAATAGTAAAAAAAAAATAATAATCACAAAAATAAAACAAGGAATTTAAAAACTTTGAAGATAATATAGTGCAATCAGTTCGGACATTGCACAGTGCTCATTCAATAAATGCATAGCTAAACAGATGAGTTTTGAGTCTAGATGTGAATGTGACTAATGTTTTAGCACCCCTGATCTCTTCTGGAAGCGGATTCCAACTGCGGGCGGCAAAATAGCTAAAAGCAAATTCCCCTTGTTTTGCGTGAACCCTTGGTATTTCTAACTGACTCGATCCTAATGATCTGAGTGGTCTGTTAGGTTTATATTCAGTGAGCATATCTGCAATGTATTTAGGTCCTAGGCCATTGAGTGATTTATAAACAAGTAAAAGTACTTTAAAATCAAATTCTAACTCATTGTAGTTTGTTGGTTGAACTTCATTTCATTAGAAGTCGTCATAACTCAAAACAATTGATGCAAACTTGTAAGTTTTTTTATTATTATTATTTATTTATTTTTTGAGCTAACACGTTTTTTGTACTATATAGTGTACTTTAGACTTTTTTTCTCATCACTCTACAACAAATCCTTTAAATTGAACAGTATTCAGAACAGGACAGAAATATATAAGTGGCCTATAAACCAAACTAATGTATAGTAACATTCATTATAAACATTTATTATAAATTCCAAGCCTAAACTAATTTATTTATAGCAAAACCGAAATGACCAGCGTAAAATCGGCACTAATCTACATGTGCTTGACGGTGATTGCATTACTTTGCTTTGGCATGTCACAGCATGTTCCAGATGATTAAAAAATGCAACTTTATATTCTGGAAAATATGCTGTATATATTAGTATTATAATTGATATTCAGTTATATTTAAATAATTATTTATACAATTTAATTTCAATTATATTACTTTCTTATTTAAATATTTATTCAAATCTAAAATATGATTCATTTTATATAATTTTTTTCTCAATGAGAACCAATTTTTTTTTCTTCTCCCCTCAACCCTAATCTTGATGTACTCTGTCACTGTGTGTGGGCTGCTTTGTTAATGACTTCTTTTTTGTGTCTTTCAGGCATCCTGCTGATGATGTCCTTGTGTGAAGAGGTTCACGTGTATGAGTACATTCCTTCACTGCGACAGACGGACCTGTGCCACTACCACGAGCGTTACTACGACGCCGCCTGCACTCTGGGTGCGTACCATCCCCTGCTCTACGAGAAGATGCTCATCCAGCGCATGAACGTCGGCTCAGAGGACGACCTCAAACGGAAAGGCAAGGTCACGCTCCCCGGATTCAAGAACGTCCACTGTGAGCCCTGAACAGAAAGATGCAATAATGGCCTTTGTAAAGCAGAAGAGATCTGCAGACTGACGCAGGAGCGCACCGAGACGGTTCAGAACGGACCGTGTTGTATAGACTATAGATGGTGTTCTGCGGGACAAAACCTTCTGCTGTAGTTCACTCAAAAATGCATTTCCTGAGCCTAAGCTTAAATAAAGCTGGTCAGAACAGCAATAGATACGTCATAAGGAAAGGTTTTTTGATTTGTGAATGTTTGTGGTGGCAAAAGCCCATTAAAACAAGTGTTTTTTTTTTATTTTATTTTATTATTTTAAATGGAACTCTGTTTTTCACAGGGTTTTAAAGTATCCGCAGTCATAGACACTGAAAGCTACACTGTCGAGGAAAAAAAGCATTCACATAAATGCATTTTAGCACTAAGGCTAAATTTATGCTCTGACTAAAAATGAGCTTTATTGATCTGTCTGCAGATTTTTTTCGCATACTGACAGATTTAAAGCTTCTCGCCATAATGTTGTGATTGTTTTTTTTAGGTGTCATTTTCTGCTGTAATACACATTGTGCCACACTTATAAGCCTCTTTGCGAATATTTTGCTCTTCCAGAACGTCTCGCTGAACTGTGGCAAATTAATCAATAGTTTTTTCCTACTCCGTATAAATGTTCCTTCAAAAGCAGAGTGCTTACATGCACCTGTTATTGAATGTGACCTTGGTTCATTTAATTCTCTTCTAGTCATTTTATACTTTGAAAAACCTGTCAAGACAGGTAGTTTACAGAAAATAGTTGTCATTGAATAGGATTTAATTGCTTGTACTATGGACTCATTGCAGCACTGTAAATCGTATTTGGGACTTTAAGGCTGCTGGCAATATAACAAGTACAGTGGGGATATTATTTGTTAAATATAAACCAAGGTTTTTAATGTCTTGTAGCCCCTAAAATCAAGAGGTTTCTTGACTCCAGCTGGAGTCGTCTTTAAAAGCGAATGAGTTTCCAGTGCATCTTTGCGTCGTCTTCGCTTTAAATGAACAACTGTACATTTAAGAGATTCACTTTGTGGTTTGACTTTTCTACAGGAGGTAAAACTTGAAGGTTTGTTATTTACTTGCGTGCATTGTTTCAATGTGTGCCAGTTGAATTAAGACGGAACACTTTCGCAGGCTGATTTTTCTGTCGATCTGGTGAGGAGAGCTAACGTCTGTTTTAATCGCTGTTGTATATTGTAGAAGTAAAACTAGTAATTGATTTCACTCAGGAGCTCATGATACTCTGAAGCTGCGGCTCTCCTATAAGTCTTATGATAGGCAGAGATGTGTCAAGCTAATATTTGACCTTTACTCGGTCCTGTTTCCTCATGTTGGGGGGTTGTAGATGTAGAGAAACTGAAGAGTAAGTTGTTGTTTTTTTGTTTTTACAAATTTTGTAAATTTTACAAAATTAGGTTTGGATGTAAAATTTCATGACAAGTTTAGAGCAACTGAACCTGAAGTGTCATCTTCTCAATATGACTCGTTGGGCTGGCTATGGTTGTCTGGCATGTGACCAGTCCAGCGCACTTGCCGCCAGTCGGTGACAGTCGGATTATTAAATAGGTTTTTTTGGCCTTTTTCCCATTTTATTTTTTATTTTTTCATCAACTTGGTAATGGAAATTAAATGACAGTGGGAGCGCATATAAACAAAGACTATAGAATACCCAAGACGTGTCACATGGAAAAATGCAACGCTCAATATGGCCGCTCAATCGCAGGAAGACCCGCCTTCTGATTGAAAGAGCCAATCGCTAATCAGTAAAGTCAGCGCGTCACTGCAGCTGCCGTTAGAAGTCCCGGTTGCTATAGAAACAGTCAGCATTCTGAGACGTGCTCTTAGGACTGTGCATGTGCACTGGCTGATCTAGCCTGAAAAATGAGCTTTTTATAACGCTATTTGAGCAAAAGTAAAAACATTTATGACACAGTTATGTTTCTTTGGTGATTTCAAATATGAAATTTAATCGTAAGCTTGGTGAACAGTTTTGGAGAATTTGATGTTTCCCCATTCAAAGAGATAGGAGTTGCACTTGCATGCCCGAGCGGCGTTTCAAAGATGGCCGCCGAGTGACATGACTTGTCTTAAAAGGACTTTGATATAAACTAGCTACCATTGAAACATTTGGGGTCATTCCTTTTTTTATGTTTGGAAACAATTTTCTCTTATGCTCACCAAGGCTGCATTTATTTGCTCAAAAATACAGTAAAACCGTAATATTGTGAAATTATTACAATTTAAAATGAGTGTTTTCTAATTTATTATATTTTAAAATGTCATTTTTTCCCTTCATTCGCAAAGCTGAATTTTCAGCAGTTACGCCAGACATCAGTGTCACATGATCCTTCAGAAATCATTCTAACATGCTGATTAGGTGTTCAAATAAACATTTCTTATTATCAGTATTTAAAACCGCTGTGCTGCTTAATATTTTTGCAGAAAGCATAATAGGATTCTTTGAATATAATGTTCAAAAGAACAGCATTTATTTGAAATAAAAATATTTTGTGACTGTGTTTGTTTTTACTGACTTTTGATCAATTGAATGCATTCTTGCTGATTATAAGTATCAGATTCTCTGTACGCCAACTTTCAGGCCAATTGTTTATCAATGTGGTGGCCAAATGGTCATGTGAAACTATGGAGTGACTAAAACCGTCTGCTACTTTCTCTTTAGGCTTTTTCGCGCTCTACGATCAGAGGCAGAGGTGTGTGTCCTTCCTCTGTGAATGTATTTTCCTAAGCCTTTAACAAGAGGTGTTTTAGCGGAATAAACCCCGTCCCTGTTTCTCACTGACAAGAGACATGGTGACTGGAGATATGGCCGTTTTAAGAGTATTATTTGAAGTGTTCACTGTAAATTGTTTTGTTTTTTAATGTGTTGGGTGATATGACTACTTTCGGGGAGGGGGGGAGGGTGTACATTATGGTGCACAGAGCATGTGACACAAAGCAGTGCTTGTTGGTATTCATGGTAAATAACTTTACAGTTCTAGAAATGTTAGGATTTAGCCCAGGGTGTCAAACTCAGCTCCTAGATCGCCACAGTCCTGCCGAGCTTAGCTCCAACCTGCTCCAACACCCCAATCTTTAGTTTAAGCAATCTTAAAGAACTTGATTAGCTGGTAGAGTTGGAGCTAAACTCTTTTGGGCTGTGGCCCTTCAGGGACCAAGTTTGACACTCCTGATTGAGCCTATAATGGGAAATGTGAGCCGAGTCTCTAGGTTTAGGTCTGTTTTGAGTACTTTTGATATGACCTTTTGAAAAGAGGAAATGGAGGTGATTTCATTGGCGAACATCAATGCTGTGGATGTGCACGGTACAATTCAGAAGACTGTGCCAAATGTGCTGTTTTCCTGTGTGTGTGAGAGAGAGAATGTTTGAATGGTACTCAATTTGTGGTGCTGTGTATCTGTGCCAACTTTCCTTTTCACATCTTTTAAATTAATTTTCCTTTCCCTTCTATACCTTTCCTTTTCTCCTTCTATACATTTAACAAATTTCCTTTAAATTTCAGATATTTTTTTCCCTTTTTTTCTTTCTGTAATTCTGCACTACATTCTTTTATTTGTTTTTCCCCTGCTAATGTTATGTCTGTGAAAAAGTATTGATCTTTATATTGTAAATATGTGCAATTGTCTATTACAGGCCAGTTCATTTTCAAAAGCCATGGGACGTTTTAAAAGGTTTATTTTTCCATATGTTAATATACATTTGTCATTGAATTAATTTCTAAACCACTAAATGTTTGTGTAGTCTTTTGACCATTGTTTGTATAATAAAACATTGACCTTTACTTGACCCAGTAACACAACCTGCCAATTTCTTGTCTCTCTTTTTTTTTTCTTTTTTTTTTTATGCTGTCATTATTATAGTAAATACATGTAACATGTAAATGTTAAAATTAAAATGCAAAAAAACAAAGATATAATCTGAAATTATATTTCTTTTCCCCTCTCAATAACTGTTGTTTTGAATTAAAGAACACCGTTTTTGAAACTTCAAAAATCAGAAAGTGTATCATGGTTAATTTAAAATATAAATGCTCCCGATTTTTCTTAAGAAGTTTGAAAGCAATCAGCTTGGTCATAATTACAGAAGAAAACTTTTATACATGCATATCAACCTTAGCATATGAAATGGATATGATTTAGTTGGTGCCATTACCTGTTTGTTCATCAGGATGTATATGAGCAGGTTGATGACTGTGCTGCTCTTGGCGAGGAGAGAGGGCACCACGCTGGCCACCGGCGAGATGATTCCTGGCCGGCCAAATGTAGCCATCATGGCCACGACACCGTACGGCATCCAGCACAGAAGGTAACACACCACGGTGGTGATAACCATGAACAAAACATGGTATTCCCGTTTCCACGCTGCTGTCTTGCGTATCTTCCCTACCTGAGACAGAGAGAGACAGGGACGTTTACTGTATATATGAGTATAGTTAATATTTATTTAATGGTCTTTTTTTTTTGTCAATTCATCTGTGAAAATTGTTGCAGATAAAATGTTTATCTTTAGAATTTTTATATCACAGGGCTCTTAAATGCTTGATTCTGATTGGTTATTGAACATTCTAAACTGTGAAATTGAGTGCTGCAGGGATTTTCGTAGGCCATCATCCTGAAGTCAATGGGTTTTTTGAACAGGTTATTGGTTAAACGCCGAAAATAAGGTCTTTGGTCAATACAAGCTCAAGATATGTTTTATTCTGTGACATAAAATACATCAGTAATATCTCCTTGTGGTATTTATTTATTAGGTTTTATTTGTCTTAAAAAAGGTGGTTGCTCACAAGTGGCTAACTTAAATGGGACTACCGAGATTTTCAGGGACATTAAACATAAGGCCAAACAGGTAAACTCATCTACACACCAGTCACTTTTACAGCCTTGTTCATAATTACACTTACAAACTATTCTAACTCGAGCTTTCAGGGAATATATACAGTGTGT
>NW_015657838.1:1221354-1228042 GCF_001515625.1 Sinocyclocheilus rhinocerous | reverse complement strand
TATATAATGTGATGCAAAGTTCATGCTAGCAGGGAGTTTGTTTATAGATTTTTACTTATGCCGATTGTATTTAGACCTCAAAATGAATGCTTTTTGTTTTCATTTGTGAATATTATCATTAAAAAAAAAAGGTTAAGAATCAAACTTTTGTTGGTCGTAGATCTTCTTTTCTGCCGTAATCCAAATGCAACCAAAGGTTGGCTTTCAAAATACATCATCACTACAGTAGTTCCAGTTCAATATCACTTCGCCAAAATACTTCCGTTATTTCAAATGTCCTTGCAGCAAAACAGCAGCAAAAGAGCCAAAACTGCCAAATACATTGACCAAACAAACAATAGGATAAAAATTATAAACAATTTCCATGTTTTCCCACTAAATTACCTTTTATTTTCCAAGGAAATCATGCTTCCTTTCTCTTGCTCGCGCTCTCGCTCTCTCTCTCTGCATGCACACACATACAGTACAGACACACACTTGTGCACAGAAACGTTAGAATCCGTAAAAATGGAAACAAATCTAAAATAATGTTTTAGAATTAGCAACAGAGGATTGGGATGAGAATGCATACTTCATGGTGAATTTAAAGAGAGGTTTTATGCATTTTATTGAAAAATGCATATGCTTTACCACGCTTGTTTTTGAGGTTGCACAGCATGGGAAAAAGGTATATAACATTATTATTTGATTTGAGTGGCCAGACAGTAGCATCATTGTGTTTTCATCCATCCGTAATGTTAAGAAACAGTAACCTTATGTGTACGAAGGTATAATGATTGTCCGTTTTGAACTGTGCGGAGGCGAAGGTAAGTGTTTATTTGTCTTTCACACTGTTCCTTCATGAGGACCCTTCATGAAATGAGGCCTGGTCCTTACCAATGCTTATAGAGCACCTTGAAACCAGAAAACTGCTGTAAAAGCTACAACCTTCATATATAGGAGTATTTTTGATTTACATTTTATAATAAGCAGTTGATTAATGCCTTTCAGAAAGGACAAAGCGACAGTCTGTATTTATCTGAGTGCTCAGTCATCAATGAAAACCAAAAATGCTTTTCAGAGGAATATAGGTTAACGTCTCGCTTTACCCATTGTTATAATCTTCCTGTCTTGTTTACACACACACACACACACACACACACCTATAGAACTGCTAGTACTGACAACTGTAGTCACACTTGCTTTGTGGAACTGGGACACATGACATGCAGGTAAAGAAATAAAATATTTCATTTTTAGTAAGTGTTTTATTTTGATTGATGTTATTTTAAAATGACATTTTAATTTTACTTTTTTATGATTGTATTAATTATTCGCTTAAACTCACGAACCCCCTGCAGTTAATTTACGAACCCCAGTTCGGGATATCTTGATGTAACATAACATTTAATGCACTTCATGTTGTTAATTACCGATACCAATTACAACAAATGGAATATTTTTTCTTACTCTTTGTATTTTTATATCAATATTGTACAAGATTATCCTATTCAAATCAATGTGATAAACAAGTTAGGTCAAAAGCAATCTAAAAGTAATCAAAAGTTAGTCTGATTATATTACCTAAAATGTGTAATGTAATGGATTATGTTACTAACTACAATTTTTGTCATGTAATTTGGAATTAGTAACGGATTACAATTAGTAAGTAATCTACCCAGCTCTGGGTGCAGAATGAGCTAAATGAGGCTGAATGCAGTTGTAGTGCAGGGTATATGCATAGCCACTTCTTTATCAACTGGCATTGCGTATACCCACTTCTAAATCCCCTCTGACGCGCATCGTTCAGTAGTGCAAAATCTGCACCTCTTCTGTGGCTAAAATTAATTTCATAATGATCCTTACTTTGTGAAGTCAAGCAGCAGAAGTTAAGTGACAATTTGTAAATACTACTGGCCCATTTTGGGGTGAACTAAATAAGCAAGCCTAGTCTTACATGTCACTGTTTATAACAGAGGGTGTTCATCTTTTGCTGGGCTGCTCTAAAAAAAAATTGGGGACATAAACTAGGCTAAATTATGCCCACTTCTCGAAGCACCACTACACCACTGGCTGAATGGGTCCGCTTTTTTACACAGAGAGTCACAACTGTAGGAAAGTAAAGAGACTGGAATGGGTTAAGTATTTGAGCTTTATACACTATCATTCAAAAGTTTGAGGTCAGTAATTTTTTTTAAAGAAATCAATGGTTTCATTCAACAGGGATGCATTAAATAGATTAAAAAAAAAAAAAACAGCATATACATTTGGAATGTAACAAAATATTTCTATTTCAAATCAATTATGTTCTATTGAACTTTCTTTCTATCAAGGAATCCTGAAAAAGTAAATGTATCACAGGTTCCACAAAAATATTAAAGTAGTTGACCCAAAAATGAAAATGCTGTCATTATAATCGGAAGAACCTTCTTTTGCCACAAAGAACCTTTTGTGAAACAGAAAGGTTCTTCAGATGTTAAAGGTTCTTTATAGAACTATTTAGACAAAAAGGTCCTTCTATGGCATCGTGAAGCACCTTTATTTTTAAGAGTGTACCCACCCTCAAGAAACTTGTCTTGAGCAGGAAATCATTATGCTAGCATGATTTCTGAATGACCATGTGACACTGAAGACTGGCGTAATCATGCTGAAAATTCAGCTTTGCCATCACAGGAATAAATTACATTTTGAAATCAGTCATTTTAAACTGCAATAATATGTCATAATTTTACAGTTTTTACTGTTTGTTTTTTTATCAAATAAATGAAGCCTTGTTAAGATGAAGACACTTCTTTCAAAAACATCTTTAAAAATCTTACTGACCACAATGAATACCAGTTTATATTATAATTTATTTATATTTTAAAATAATATAACAATATATTTTATTTTTAATATCTAAAACTTCCTTGTTATGTTGCTAGCGTAACACATGAGAATTCATAAATAAGAATTAGATAAATAAGACTGCTTACATTTTCATTTGGGTCAAGCTCATTTGTTAAGCCTTTTCATTCTAACTGGGCTATGAGTTGAATTCTTAACAAATTACTAAGCTCTATGTAAATATAACTAATAAAATTGTCTCTCTAATTACAGTCACTATAATTGTCTTTTACAGAAAGTCATCTTCCTCTCTGATCTTCTAGGCCCTTTTATCTGTTACAAGCACCCATCCTTCCTCTGCAGAAATCACATTTCTTTGCATGTGATGTGACTGATGATGAGTAGATGGGATCATGAATGTCTCATAGTACTCAATTTATTACATGCCCCCTTCACATTATACATGAAGCATAATATATAAGCTTCATATTTTCACCCAGCAAGTCACAGATGTGACTGTAGGAAAATGAATTGATTAATATATTGCATCAGAAATTCAACATGAATAACTGGATATATGGGGATCTGTCATATTGGCTTGGACGGATAAATGTGTCCCTCTCAAGCCAGAGTGAAATGTGTATGTTATCCTCCTCACAGCAGCCAACTGAACTCAATTACACTCCAGTGACTGGGACGCCCAGATAATAATGTATCCAAATCCAATCATACTGCCATACACATGAGATCCTTATCAACTCTTACTGGGCATATGACAATAAACGCTCTGAATCCTTGAATCCTTAACAGGTTGCTCAAGGAACCAGACACTACAGAACATGCTGAAAGAAAAATAAGGTTTTCTCTGGTTTAAAAAAAAAACTAAGGTCAGAATAACACTTTTTTTCCTGCTCGTTTTCTTACTTTATGTCCAGTCACCTTGACAACATATAGCTTCTTTGTTCCTTCAAAGCCCTTTTCATTTCTCCTTTATTGCTTTCAGGTGGAAGAATATATCCCAATACAAAAAAAAAACTTCAAGAGCTGGCATCTGACAAGGACCAAATATGTGATAGTCCTCCTGAGCAGCTACTACATCTGCTAAAAATGCAGCTGTAAACTTCCTCAGTGTTTGAGATTACATAACAACATAAGTTCTCTAGTGGGTTTTCTGCTGGTTTCTTCTCCTTCTCATGATTCTACGAAAATGGGTTTAAACGAACAATTAACAATGTCCGTTACCCAATTTTCAGCAACCAATTATACAGTTTACTTCCTCTGAATTAACACTTCAGCTTTCTGAGTTTGGATGAATCAGTGCACATCCACAGAATTGGCAGCATCTTCAAACATCTTGAGATCCTGTCAGAGCCTTTGCAAATTCAGTAACAGATTCGAAGGGAGTTTTTAATCCCAAGCTAGGTTTATGACAAAAATCCTAATTGTCGATTATTCCCTAGAAATTGTAATTGCGATTATTAATAACGATTATCACAATTTACATTGAATGATGTTTATATCATTGTTTGAAGCAACTGCATGCCATATTTTTTGATGAAAATCAACAAGCTGAAAACATTCTAACTGAAAAACTTTTGTTTTTCTATAGTATTAAGCCTCAAATGTGAACTATACATTGGATTGGTTTCTTCTTTAAATAAAAAAGTAAAAATATGCATGGTATTATAATGTTATATTAAAAATAAAATTAAAACAATGGGAAACAAAAAAAACCTTAACATAACCTGTAGAAAGAAAAAAAAAACATCTTAAGCACGCAGAATAACATGAGTGGACTTTGAACGATAAATTGCCGCTTTGAACGATTATGTAATTGTGGCATCCGTAATTGTAATTGCGATTAGAAATTTGATTAATTGTCCACCCCTATTCCAAGCTGTTTTTCATGCACAACACAGAACTGCAGTTTACCTGTTTGACGGCGTACAGCAATCTCCCATAGCAGTAGACCATGATGAGCACTGGAATGCCCAAGCAGAATAGAAACAGACAGATGATGTAGGCATGAGACTTGGCCGTACGCTCGGTCCATGATACAGAGCAGCTGGTTCCTGCACCCTCCAGCCCATAACTACTCCAGCCCAGAAGAGGGGGCACCGTCCAGACCAAAGAGTAGAGCCACGAACCCCCTACTGCCAGAAGAGGTTTGCGATAGTCTGGACCACGGTTATGGTACACCGTCAATGTGCTGTAGCGGTCGTAAGAAAGAACCACCAAGGATATCAGAGATACGATGCCTGAGAGAGAAGACAAAGAGGACAAACACTTCAACACTGAGGTAAGTTGAAACTGGCCAGTTTTTGTGTGAAGAGCAGCTGTAGACTCCAAAAGGACCCAAAAGCTCTTTGGAAACTTTAAACTTCAAGCTTATTTAACAAATTTAAACAAGTAGTTTGTGGCAGATTCATAGCTTTTCAACACAACTTCTGCTCCTGTATTTAAAGCCTACTATTGGATCATTGGGGGTAAATGACAAATTATGCGACTAGGCTACTTTTAGGAGAGCTTGACCTACTAGCTGCCTTAAGAACAAATGATGCAACCGAATAAAGTACAGAGTTAGTGGGAAAACTACTAAGCCTCTAGTGTGAACTTTTTGTTCCAATTTAAGAACTTACGAGCGGCTGGTGCAACCCTACCCTTAAGACCAGCTTATTAAACTGATTGTAAAAATGTCTAAAAAAAAGTGAAGTTATGAAAGTTCCAGCCACATTTGTTTTTAGATGACATGTGGTTTGATATTTTGCCGTGACATTCAGACATAGTGTGACTTCAGTGTCCAGTGACTTTTTGGGGTCACTGTAGATATTGTCTCCAGTGCACCAATGAAGGCCAAGTCCAAAAGGTTGTACAAGTGAATGTGTATCGCTGAAAAATAAGCATTTCCAGAGGTCTTCAATGAAAAAGGCACATAGGGACATGAACTGTCATTTCATATTTGTCACTTCAAGACTTTTGCCACAACAAAAAACCTTTTTAGCCATTTCAAATTAAGACCTTTCCAGTACACACACACACAAACTTTTTTGGCATCTTTTTTATTGTTCTTTATTGTTGTGTTTAGTCACAAAGTGTGTGTCTCTCCTCCAAATTTTCTGTCCTTCAGGACTCATGAACCATAAAGATTTATTGCTCAAAAAGCCATAGCAATAAGTTAGCAATGTAAGGTTGCTGTCAAATGTTATCAAAGAAAAATTTCAGAAAATGGAGGATTTGTTCATTGTTATGCCCTTTCATTCCATTACAGCAGAGATATTGGTCTTATCTCTCCTTAATAACAGAATTAATTCAATCTTATCTATAATGAAAAAGTAATGAGCAAGACAGCACAATATGAAGCTCTTCAGTCCACATAACAGCCCCCTCGATAAACACTAACTGGTGGACTCGAGCATAACTCTATGTACAGGTTTGTACAAATGCCCTCTTATTATCATAATGATGTAATATAAGCGTGAAATGTTAGAGAAGCATACTTAATGAGTTCAGGTCCCTCGTAATCAGTTGAACTTGAGATGACTTAAAGGGTTAGTTCACCCAAAAATGAAAATTTGGCTGTGTTTTACTCACCCCTGAGGCATCCTAGGTGTATATGACTTTCTTCTTTTAGACGAATCCAGTCGGAGTTATATTAAAAATTGTCCTGGCTATTCCAAGCTATATCATTGCAGTCAGCGGGTGTTGCAGTGCTTCAGTCCAAAAGAAGTTAAATAAAAAGCACCAATCCATAAAAAAAAGTGTCTCACATGGCTCCGGGGGGTGAACAAAGGCCTCCTGTAGCGAATCGATGCGTTTTTGTAAGAAAAATAACCATATTTAAAACGTAATAATCAATTTAATCTAGCTTGCGCTCACTGTTGTA
>NW_015657838.1:1214161-1218635 GCF_001515625.1 Sinocyclocheilus rhinocerous | reverse complement strand
AAAAATGGGGCAAAAACAAAAGTGTTGCGTTTATAATGTTGTTCAGTGTGTGTATATATATATATATATATATATATATATATATATATTGTTACATCCTTCGACGTAAGTTATTATTTTTATTTATTTGCATTGGTATATATTGCGTATTGTGTGCTACGGATTGTGCGCAGTTCTCTTTTTCCCTTCCCCTTTCTCTCTCTCCCCCTCTCCTTCTGGCAGCGCTTGATTGGGACCAGCTGCAGGAGATTGCGTGGTGAGCCGGAGCGTTTAAATGCTGGGAAGCAGAGCAGCATTGTAGAGCTTCTGTAGTGTGCGCGTTCTGCCGCGGGTGTCGTGCCGTTCCGTCCTCTGTCTCCTACTCCAGACAACAGTTGGTTGTGTAGTGTTGTTAAATGACGGTGTTATTGACTTGCCGATGAAAATAGTGTGTAATCATTCTGAGTGGCGCTGCGGAGACACCGTTTCCTGAACTGCAAGGACTACGCTATATCTGAGTCCTCAGTAATCCGATCCTTAAGAGTTTTTGTTTGTTAACAAGTATTTTTTATTTGTATCATGTATTCGTTATTTGTAAACACCTATTTGTTATTTCTGAAGCAGTAGGTTGGGGATTGCCATTTATTTTGTGAACGTCATTTTCTCCTGTTTTTTGGGCCGGAGATTGAGTTAGGGAAGACCTGTATTTCTTTTGGGAATTTTTATTTGTTAGGCAATTTGAACTTCTCTAAACCATATATATATGTTTAAATTGTTACTGCCTTGAGTTATTATCCGCCCCATTGCTTCAATCACACACCCTTCTCTCCAAACCGACCCACCAAAAACATGTCAGCAAACCTGGATTCTCATAAAAAAAGCACAGGCTGCACTCCAGACATTTTGCTGTTCAGAGACTAGTGCTGTGACAAAATTAGATGTTAGATTTCTCAGGACACTTATTTCAGTGATATATGTCAGTTCATACATATCTGAAAATACTTATAGCAGCTTTCACTGCCATACTTACGTGTGATCTACAAGCAAATTTAGGCTGGCCACACGCTTGAAGATTTTAAAGCCGATTTTAAGCCCGATTTGCACCCTCGAAAGATTTGGGGGGTGTGGCCCGATTCGAGGCTTGTCACAAAAAAAATGTTTGTCCAAAAAATCCTCTACTGTGTGGTGTCATTATGATTATTTAACTGCTCCTGATCGAGATTGAGCATCCCCAAACTCAAATTGTAAATATCAAAGGTTGGATATTTATGACTCTTCATCGGGCTGCCTCTGACGTGATACCCGTGATAGCCAGTGAGAGTGAGCAAGTGTCACCTACTGGATGTTGCGTGCTTCTATAGCTGAAACTTTTCAGCCACAAACATGCCATAAAAGTAGAGTACTGACAAAGAACATCACCAATATTCTTTTTTTTCTATTGTGTTTTCACTGTACAACAGAATGCGTTTTTGTAGTTGCTATCAAACCCATTTGATAACAATTGTAATTGTAATAATTATCAGTTTTACTTATATATTTTTTTTCCATGTTAGAAAAGAAATTGGGTACATTTACATTAAGGTTCCCTTTATAAAGTGTTTATAAAGGTGTTCATAAATGACTAATAACTCATTTACAAATGCATTATAAATCATTGATAAGCAGTTATAAATGCATGAATAAAAAGGGTGATTTTAATGCAATACCTGCCAAATAGTGAGCCATTTTTAACTCACATGTTATAAATGCTTAATGTTCTACTTCTAGTTCTTTTATTTATAAAGCACATTTAAAACAGTCACAAGACTGACCAAAGTGCTGTACAACATAATGATCAAAGATAAAAACACATTTGAACAAACATCAATTTGCAAAAGCTAAAAAAAACAAGTGAGTTTTCAAAAGAGATTTAAAAACTGAAAGAAATGGAGCAGCACTGAGGTGCGCTGGCAGGCTGTTCCATAATCTAGGGCCAATCACCGAAAAAGCTCTATCTCCTCTGCGTTTTAGCCTAGTGGAAGGAACCATAAGTAGGTTTTGATTACCAGATCTTAAATCTCTGGTAGGGTTGTAGGGATGCAGCAATTCCGATAAGTAACGTGGGGCAAGGTTGTGTAAACATTTATAAACAAATAGGAGGATTTTAAAATTGATCCTAAAATGAACATTGAGCCAATGAAGAACTCGCAAAAAGAGGGTGGCAGGATCAAATTTGCGGCCTTTCTTAAGAAATTTGGCTGCTGTGTTTTGGACCAGTTGTAAACGAGCAACTTGGGACTTTGAGATACCACAATACAAAGAGTTGCAATAGTCCAATCGAGAGGAAATAAACGCATGAACAGCTGTCTCAAGAGGTTTTTCAGGCAGAAAATGTTTGATTTTATAAAGTAAGCGGAGTTGAAAAAAGCTAGAAGCAACAACCGAGGAGACATGTTTCTCTAGAGTGAGCCGACTGTCTAAGAGAGCACCAAGGTTCCTAACACACGTTGATTCAAAGACTGACAGGCTATCCAAGTGAACCTAAGGGAAGCATGTAGAGAGAGAAGAGCAGAGGTGCTAGGATAGATCCTACACACACACACATGTCTATTTTTGAGTAATTAAATTAATTGCATAAAGCATTTTTTACACTTTTTGTAAGATGGATGGTAATTGATTAGAAATTACTTCATTAATTAATTTCTGTACATTTGCAAATTAATTTTCGATTTGAGTCATTTTCAGTTGTAATTAACAGAAATTCCACCCTCCTAAAACTAATTTCAGAGAAGTAACCCCGAATACATGACTATGAAGCAAGTCTACTGAGAATTTGGCCTCATCACATAAATAGAGTAGGTCCTTAGCTGTCAGCCAGCTAGATTGCATAAGGTTAGCACTAAAAATAGCAGCTGCCCTTCTTTTTTATCAAACAAAAAACATTTAAAACACACAACACCAATGACATAAGGCCATCATATAATACAGAAAACATTACATAGAAATTCCTCTCTATTTCTCAACAATATTATTGTAAGCTGCCCTTCTTATCCTTTTCTTTCCCTTCCTTTCTGTTCACTCGTAAGTCACATAACATGGGTTTGCTCATTCAACAGTGTTTGTGCACTGCACACACTCAGTGCTCCTACAAAACTGATATAGAGTGTGACAAAATAAGAGGGGATTCTTGATGAAATGCAAACAGCTAAAACGTTCACTTGATTTCTGAGATATTGGAACTTCTGAGAGCGGTGGAATGCCTAAAATTTACAATGGCTGTATCTGAAAGCTGAAAGATGCTGCCTCCACAGGCAGCATAAAGAGGCAGGAAGACAACCAGACATGTCCGAATCCCTTGATTGTGTCACATCCTGTCTACTGAGATACCTTCATCTGATGTTTTTGAAGGCAACATAGATGTATCCTTCACTGCCTATGATATCCCACAATCGTGTGTGTTTGATTCCATGACCGCAGATCTGAAAAATAAAATAGCATCTGATAGTTGCGGCTGATGGTCAGTTTGTGTGTAAATGTATGTTTTTGACCAATTTTTTTCCCCCTTTTGAGTTAATTTTTAGTGAGAAATTAGTATTGTAGTACAACCCCAATTCCAGAAAAGTTGGGTAGTTTTGTAAAATGCAATAAAATCAAGAATCTGTTATTTGTAAATTATCTTCTTTTTTTTTATTACTGACAAAAGTACAAAGAAAAGATTTCCAAAGTTTTCACTGACCAACTTACAGTAAATGTATTTTGTAAATATAAAAATTTTGATTTTGATGGCTGCAACACACTCCAAAAAAGTTGGGACAGAGGCCAGATAAAAGTGAAAAGGTTATAGAATATCCAAATTAAACTGTTTTGAAACAGTTCACAGTAAGCTGGTGAATTGGTAATAGGTGAGGGTATCATCATTGGGTATAAAAGCAGCATTTCAGTCTTTGCAAGCAAAGCTGGATCATGGCTCATCACTTTGTGCAAAATTGCATGAGAGAAGTGTCAAACAAATCAAAAATCATATTTCTCAATGCAAAATTGCGAAGAATGCGTCATGGTACGCACGCCAGAGACTGACACGGAAGAGAAGAAATTGTTGAATAAAGTCGTTATTTTTGTTTTCTTTGCGCACAAAAAGTATTCTCGTAGCTTCATAACATTACGGTTGAACCACTGATGTCACATGGACTATTTTAACGATGTCCTTACAACCTTTGGGCCTTGAACATGGTAGTTGCATTGCTGTCTATGCAGGATCAGAAAGCTCTCGGATTTCATCAAAAATATCTTAACTTGTGTTCCGAAGATGAACGAAGGTCTTACGGCTTTGGAACGATGTGAGGTTGAGTAATTAATGACAGAATTTTTGACATTTCTGTGTAAACTATCCCTTTAAGGTTTAAGCTTTTTTTTCTGCAGGATTTTCAGCTATATTCATATTTTATTGCAACATGCACTCTATGTAACAGCTTTATAACAGTTCTATAGAGTGCAATAGTGGCCACCTACTTTTCAG
>NW_015657838.1:1203874-1210031 GCF_001515625.1 Sinocyclocheilus rhinocerous | reverse complement strand
ATTACGGTTGAACCACTGATGTCACATGGACTATTTTAACGATGTCCTTACAACCTTTGGGCCTTGAACATGGTAGTTGCATTGCTGTCTATGCAGGATCAGAAAGCTCTCGGATTTCATCAAAAATATCTTAATTTGTGTTCCGAAGATGAATGAAGGTCTTACGGGTTTGGAACCACATGAGGGTAATTATTGACAGAATTTTTATTTTTGGGTGAAATAACCCTTTAATGGGTTAGTAAAAGAGTGAACATTTTGTTTCTGAGTGAAAATTTCTTAGTTATATCAAGTTTGCTCTCACTGATCTGGCAGTGACTGATTTGATTTGAGGTACTGGGAAGGTTTTTTTGTTTTAGTGGGAAACACTAATCTGACATTTAGTGTGTGAGGGAGGGCTCTGCTTTATCCCTGCTTAATCACAGCCATGTAAGTATTGTACATTGTCAGTGGTGCTGCGACTGTCTGAATTTGATAAATTTCTAACATTAGTACATGCAAATGCATCAAGTTTTTGGCAACTATTCATTTGGAGATGGAAGTAGGGAGTCATTAGGGTGGCACACAGTGGATAAAATGCATAGTTTTCCATTTCTAAAGGAGTAGTATGCATTTTGCCCTTTTGCTGTGTATCTGTTGATGTAAAGATACAATATTTTAAAAGTTGCTGCAGCCTAGATGTTCTTTTAGTAATACCAAGTGATGAAGAAAATGTGCAATCTTTTGGAAAAAGATAATATAATTTGTGTAGTAAACAAAGGCCTACTGAAAAGAATCTTTTGATTTGAGCTGATTACTTCATAAACAAATCTGTAGGCTGATATTATCTGAAAGAAGAAAACTGTCCATCGAAATGTACAAAACACCTAGCAACAAGACTGCAACAATATTATTAATATTAATGCTGAAGTCCTCCAAGTTCAAAGACAGTCCAAGAAAGCAGGTTTGAAAGTAAGTTTCAATTACCCAGATAAGCAGTCTGAATGTTAATACAAACACAGTACATGTGTAAACTAATAAATGCTTTTGCTTCATCTTTCCATAAACTATTCATCCATCTTTATTCACCCAAGAGCTTGTGTATTTTGTATGCGGTAAAGCAGCCAGAGACTCACCATGCATTCAAAATAATCCAACTGAGGTGCGTAGAACAAAAAAAGTTTCCCAAAGGTGAAGACCTTGAAAAAAGTCCGCACAATCAAACATCAAAGAGTCACAAGCGAGATGAAAGCAATATGAGCAATTTACTGAGTAAAAACAAGGCAAACGTTTCGGCCACATGTTGACCATTTTCAATGCCAAGCTAACAATGTTAGACACAATTAAAAGAACCAAAGACTTAAACTACTTCAGTCTGTGTGCATTGAATTTATTTAATACACGAGTTTCACAATTTGAGTTGAATTACTGAAATAAATGAACTTTTCCACGACATTCTAATTTATTGAGATGCACCTGTATATTTCCATTACAAATCCACATGGAAAGGAATAGTCCCCAAACACACATAAATTTCAGACTACCACAAACCCGGTAACCACATCACCAATTAATAAATTATACACCACATGTACCAGAGGAACATTAAATAAACATGAAATGATCTTACATCATAACCAGCACACAAGCACACTAATAAGACACTCATCTCACTGTGACCAGTGAGTTTGGGGATCACAGACCACAAACAGAGCTGGTCTTCTTAATCAGATTTGGATCTAGATGAAAGATACAACATTTGAAATAATCTGAGCTAAAGTTGCTTCCCCGGCAGACAACAGTATAAAGGCAACAATGGCCACTACAGAAATCGAACATTTTCATGGTAAAACATCTCCATAAGTTTTTATATCAAGTATTATATGTATATTAATGCATGCATATATATTTCCTTAATTTGATATCAAATTATTTCAAATAAAAAAAAAAGCTATCAAAACATAACTGCTCACCTATAATGCACCTGTAAGGCTTTATAAACTAACATTTATCATTGTACTTCAGGGTTTGTCACATAGACTGCACAATGGTACACACAATGGTTTCTGTGTACATTTCCTAGTAACTTTTGATACTTGACCAAAGAAGTACGAATTTGTAAGAACATCCCCCTCCACATTCACTCCTAAAATGGATACTTAATCAGTCACCATTTACTCACCCACATGTCTTTCCAAACAGAATATATTTTTAAAAATGTCTATATTTTAAAATGTGTTTTTATACAGTGGAAGTCAGTGGTAGCCAGTTCATTTTTTATGTTCCACAGATGATGACAGAATTTTCATTTTCCAGTGAACTATCCCTTTAAATGAATTGTTTTCACAGGGGTTCCTTGGTACACCAGAAATGTAAATGGTCTTCCTGCACTACAAGAAAAAGTCCTCCGGCATTGTTAATGCAGCCCATAATGGAGGACAACTGGGAGAACGTCTGCAGGCAGCGTGGGCTTTGAAAAGTGCATATGCCATTTCTTACTACTTCTTACTCAAGTATTAAAAAAGATTAAAGATCCATTCAAAACTCATTCAAAGCAAACGTTCTCACATGAGAAGTAAAAGTCGTTCAGGCTTTACATCTTTATATTTTACGAAACTAATTGAAATAGCATAAACTGTTTTTGGACTCTTTTAATTTCTAAACAGTGCTTGATTTGCGCATATTAAGCAATAATAATAATAAGCAATATTATGGATAAAGGACTTTTTTAAGAAGCAATGGCTTGAAATTTAAAAACGTCTTGCTGGATTTGTTTCTTACAAACACGCAGCTTTTCACTTCACAATATGTTAACTGCTGGACTGGAGCCGTGTGGATTACTGTGATGTGTTTATGAGCTGTTTGGACTCTCATTCTGACGACACCCATTCACTGCAGATAATCCACTGGTGAGCAAGTGATGCAATGCTAAATTTCTCCAAATCTGTTATACGACAAAGAAACAAACTCATCTACATCTCCGATGTCCTGAGGGTGACTACATTTTCAACAAATTTGCTTTTTTCGTTGAACTATTCCTTTAATATTAATTGAACAACAACAATTATAACTTCAGCAGTTTTCATCAATTTCTAAACTCAAACATGAACAAACAGGTTTTTGCTGCATTGTTACGTGTATAAAGAATTACGAATTATTGCTTGTATTGGTATATCAACTAAAGTTTTGTTCCCATGACAAAACAGGGATTCATTATTTCACCTTGATCAGGTGCACAATGATGACCGTTTCTTGCAAGGATCAACTCTGTCGTGTCATATGCCACAAGTTACAACCAAATGTATTGAAACATTAGAACATAGCACAAAAATAATAGACATCACAGCAGAGGATCATTTGTCACCCTGAGTAGCCAGCAGTAATAATAAAAGCTACACTGATTAAAAGCTCAACCCCAATGGTGAAGGTTGGTATGAAGAGGTGCTGTACAGTGTATTTTGAGTTTTCAGAATTGTCTCCATGGCTGACCATGTGTGAGTGGAATTAGAGACATTAATGAGTCTGATGACTCTTCTGGCATTCGGGACTCATTCCCCAGCACCTCTGGACTCTTCTAACAGACCCCTCATTGTGAATGACTGGAGACTTACATAGACTAACAGAGACTAGAAATCGAAGAAATACATGAAAAAATAAAAAAAAATAGACAGGAAGAAATGAAATAACAGGAAGATATTAATTAAGTTAAATATTAAAATAAATAAACTGACAAAAAATAGGCACTAAAGTATAGTATTTTGATTTATATGTGTATCTTTTAATCTGTATCTTTCATTAGACTATATTTGTTGAGTCTTTCATGAGAGTGTTCATGATTTTAAGCATTTTAATGAAATACACCTTAAACACTGCAAAACAAATGTCCTAACTAACACTTTTTAGTTGACTTTACTTAATCATATCACTTAGTCATATGATGCGATTTCAATTTTTCCTTTCTCTTTGGAGTGTTACAAGCTCTTGGTGCATAAAGAAGATCTGTAAAGTTGCAAAGACTAAAGTCTCAAATCCAAAGAGATATTCTTTATAAAAGTTAAGAGTCAGCCACACCTACCTAAAACAGCTCATTCTAACACGCCCCCACATATCTACGTCGCTCTGTGGGAAGATTTGCATAACGCCGCCCAAATGTTCACGCAAAGAAAGAAGGCGTATCTTTTATTCTCGCTGTAGTTTTGTTGTTTCCGCTGCCATGTAGTAACGACGCTGTGTGCTTCGTTGTAAAAGCGAAACTACTTTGTTTGGTCTTCCAAAAGAGGACGATATCTGCTTCGTCATGCCTGGAGCTGATCCGTGCTGGTCGCTGAGGAAATACAACAACTTTACGCTGTCGATCGTGGAAAATAATGTGTTTTTTTAACCTTAAACCGCATAAACACATTTCATTACACCAAATACACAAAATACTGTTCTTTTTAGCAGCATCATATGACCCCTTTAATGTACAACAATTGGTTGGTTTTAATTTATCTAGTAATCTCAGAAAACCCTTGTCAAAATAAATTTATTGTTATGAGTACCATTATGTCAAGCTATAGTTCCGAGCATGCTTTGCTTCAGACTTCAGGAGTAAATGTTGAAATTAAGTGTTATTTGATGTGGTTTTGCACAGGTTGAGATCTGTTAGTGTTTAATGTTCTGTTATGTTTGGTTTTAAAAGGGTTTCTGTCTGAGTTTTTTTGGGGAGGTTACCATTGTGGTATCATTTCATTCATTTTGTTCACTTCAGCAGAATATAATTAAAATGTTAAAAGTTAATAGCCTAATTCCACATCACATCAACTTAAGCGATGTTGATCAAATTCTACAATGCATCTACTTATGTGACGTTTCGAATAAGAAAACAATCCCGGCTTCCTGGCTCAGTATCTTCAAACACAAACATTACATATTATTAACTGTATGTTGTTATTAAATGCAGGCATCTTTGCTTTATCAAAGTGATTTTTCCTCATCATACGGATAAAGTTTAAAGCATTAACCAACTCTTTATCACTGCATTCAGTGTCAACCATCATGACGGAAATTCACAAATGTATAAATTGTAAGAAATAAAAAAGTTACAATTTGAGACCAGAAACGCATCACATAACTGTAAACATATGTGAACCTGGACCACAGAACCAGTCGGGTAAATTTTTTGATTTGATTGAGATTTATACATCTGAAAGCTGAATAAATAAGCTTTCCATTGATGTATGATTTGTTAGTATAGGATAATATTTGGCCGAGATACAACTATTTGAAAATCTGGAATCTGAGGGTGCAAACAAATCAAAATACCGAGAAAATCGCCTTTAAAGTTGTCCAAATGAAATTCTTAGCAATGTATATTACTAATCAAAATGTATGTTTTGATATATTTACAGTAGGAAATTTACAAAAATCTTCATTAAACATGATCTTTACTTAATATTCTAATGATTTTTGGCATAAAAGAAAAATCAGTAAGTCTGACCCATACAACAATTTGGCTTCAGTGAAGACATTAAAGCTCTAGATAAAACCCAGGTCCAAACAGAGGTCAGTGATTCTGGCTATTAAAATTGGCCTTGGTGTTTTCTCTTCCATTGAATCAATGGTTGAGCTAGCTCAGCAAACCAAAGACCACCAGCTGTAAAATTGTTAAATTAGACAGCGAGGTATAGCTCTGCGTTTTAGCTTGAGAGGTAGAAAATTCAGACTGACAAAAAAGGATGAGACGCTCACAGCAAAGATAGAGGATGACTGAAAGTGAAATAATTTGCTGTCTGATTTATATATTCCACCTGCTCCTATACAGCTCCAGTAAGATAACATGGCCTTTCATGTTACAGTCCTATTAGTTTTGTGCTTATGTATATGCATCCAGGCACTTGTGTGTTTGAAGTCATGTACTGAAACCTTCAAGCATGCCTTTTATAAAGTGATATTCTTATCACAAACTTTGCGATAGAAAACATTCCTATTTATGTTACATTAATATTCATGCAACATGTTTTTTGTGGAACCTACATTTCAGATGGGAATCTCTTCTTTAAAACGCAATCTTTGACAGCAGCAGAAAAAGTCTAAATCTACTGATAAGACATAAACCACTGTGTAACGAAACATTATCTTTCCATTTGAACTATTGCCATAGACTCTGTGCATCACAGCTTGAAAAAAAAAAAAAAAAAAA
>NW_015657838.1:1192447-1195201 GCF_001515625.1 Sinocyclocheilus rhinocerous | reverse complement strand
AGGGTCAATTTTTCGAAATTGAGATTTATACATCATCTGAAAGCTGAATAAATAAGCTTTCCATTGATGTATGATTTGTTAGTATAGGATAATATTTGGCCGAGATACAACTATTTGAAAATCTGGAATCTGAGGGTGCAAACAAATCAAAATACCGAGAAAATCGCCTTTAAAGTTGTCCAAATGAAATTCTTAGCAATGTATATTACTAATCAAAATGTATGTTTTGATATATTTACAGTAGGAAATTTACAAAAATCTTCATTAAACATGATCTTTACTTAATATTCTAATGATTTTTGGCATAAAAGAAAAATCAGTAAGTCTGACCCATACAACAATTTGGCTTCAGTGAAGACATTAAAGCTCTAGATAAAACCCAGGTCCAAACAGAGGTCAGTGATTCTGGCTATTAAAATTGGCCTTGGTGTTTTCTCTTCCATTGAATCAATGGTTGAGCTAGCTCAGCAAACCAAAGACCACCAGCTGTAAAATTGTTAAATTAGACAGCGAGGTATAGCTCTGCGTTTTAGCTTGAGAGGTAGAAAATTCAGACTGACAAAAAAGGATGAGACGCTCACAGCAAAGATAGAGGATGACTGAAAGTGAAATAATTTGCTGTCTGATTTATATATTCCACCTGCTCCTATACAGCTCCAGTAAGATAACATGGCCTTTCATGTTACAGTCCTATTAGTTTTGTGCTTATGTATATGCATCCAGGCACTTGTGTGTTTGAAGTCATGTACTGAAACCTTCAAGCATGCCTTTTATAAAGTGATATTCTTATCACAAACTTTGCGATAGAAAACATTCCTATTTATGTTACATTAATATTCATGCAACATGTTTTTTGTGGAACCTACATTTCAGATGGGAATCTCTTCTTTAAAACGCAATCTTTGACAGCAGCAGAAAAAGTCTAAATCTACTGATAAGACATAAACCACTGTGTAACGAAACATTATCTTTCCATTTGAACTATTGCCATAGACTCTGTGCACTTTCCAAATGCTGATGGGATTCTGGCTGGAGAGGCAGCATCTGCTAGATGTTCATTAAGAGACAGATTTAACATATGGTTTCCACAAACATATTAAGCAACACAACTATTTTCAACATTGATAATAATAGGCAATGTTTCTTTAGCACCAAATCAGCATATTGGAATGTTTCTAAAGGATCACGTGAGACTACAGCCTGGAGAAATGGCTGCTGAAAATTCAGCTTTGCCATTACAGGAAATAATTACATTTTTAAATACAAAAAAAGTTATTTTAAGTTGTAATCACTTTTCACAATATTACTGTTTTACCCAGCTTGAAAAAAAAAAAAAAAAAAAAGCACCTAGAGATAGAAAATCATGACATAATATTTAAAACATTCATGCCTGTCTATATTAAATACTGGTAAACTTTTTCCTTATAAACACAATTAACCTTGGGGAAACAAATTATAGCGGTAAACATGTAGAATATGAAGAAAAACAGGGTGACTGATCTAAAAGGAGAGGTATGGAAAGACTGCTGAAGAAAGAAGCATTGAATGGCTAACAGATGATGTGTACGTGTCTGGCATACATTTTCTCTCCCACTATAGAGCAAACATTATTAAAACATTCACGAGTTCTCCTCTTCATGTTACAAACCCACACATATGCATGTTGTGCAGTCAAGGATGTACCAGTTTCTTGTTTTGGGGTTATTCGTTTTGTAAAAACAGATCACCCATTGTAATATTCAGATCATCAAATAATGCAGCAGGTCCTGCTCTTTTCATCTCTAACAATAACAATAACTCAACGCCATCATATGCACCAATAGCCTCCAAACCAAATAACCTAATATAGGGTGTGTTCACAATTGGAAGGTTTGGTTTATTTAAAAATAAACCCTGGTGTGATTGCTTTGTTAGTGTGGTTGATTTGAATAAGTGTGAACGCTGCTCATGAAACATGAAGACCAAGACTCCCTGAAAAGGTGGGTCTCTCAGTCTGCTTTTTTAAACAAACTCTGGTGCAGTTTGACTGATATATAAATGCAAGTGCAATGTGGACCAATATATTAATATATTTACCCATATATTTATGATCAATATATTCCCTTACGCAAAGAAAATATATGTTAAAGAAAATGGTGTTATATATATGAATGATCAATATATTAAATGATTTAACGATATATTGAAAATAAAAAGAATAATATAATGTGTTAATATATTACAATACATTGCACAAGGATTTGCAGCTTTCATAATTCACGGTTCGGTTCGATACGACACAGTGGTGTCACGGTTCGGTAAGTTCGGTACGGGGGAAATTGGTTACGTAGCAATGTTGGAAATATTTCTGTTTTAAACCATGAAGGCGACCCAATGGATATCACACAGAATCAACGTGCAAGTTATGCCGGTGAACGTCTTAATCTCAGTCAATTCACTATACAGAGAGTGAAAGTAAAAACGGAATGAAGGAGTAATGACGGAGCTTTAGGCATCTGACGCCGCATATTCTCTCAGAGATGAAGAGACGAATCGCGTGTTAAACAGGTTGTTTTTGAGAGTCGGTGCTAGAAATAGGCCTATAGGCTAAGCTTTTTATTTTAATGATTTTTATTGATGACTGCAGTGTTAATATTTTAATTAAAGACCTATAATTCATTGTATAATAGACCTGTTTTAAAAGACCTTTTTTTAAAAGGTAAATAGCTTAATCTTTTGTTATCCTCGCAGCGCGTCAGTTATGCGGTAATTATT
>NW_015657838.1:1179021-1192222 GCF_001515625.1 Sinocyclocheilus rhinocerous | reverse complement strand
TCAGTTATGCGGTAATTATTGCGGGGCATATTAATTGTAATTTAATAAAAGTAACTTCATAATAATAATAGGCCTAATAAAAATAAGAATGTAACATGGCTACATTAATTGGAAATGCCAAATCCTCTTAATATTGCCAAACATTGATGTTTTTGACAATATCTCTGGCTATCTTCGATACAAGATCATCGTCTTTCGACGCACCACAGCAAGGGGAGGTTATCACGGGGCAGACAGCATGTTGCCTGTTACGTCGTTTGGGCTGCCTATTTACGGTGTGAAATTTACAAACACACTTAATGGAACATGATCTTTACTTAATATCATAATGATTTTTGGCATAAAAGAAAAATCTATAATTTTGACATATGACATTCAGCGCTGTGAAAAAATAGGCTTAATAAATGCACGAAAACACATCACTGCCAGGAGTTTTTGCCCTAATTTCAAGAGCTGGTTTAAATGCATAAAACTATAGTTTATGTAGCCTATATATTAACGTTAAAGGAATATGATGGCATCCGCTGGACGCCACTCTCTCATGAACGCACGTACGACAGTTAGCGGAAGCTAGAGATTAATGTTTATAAAGTTGTAAATATGGATATATGCATGGCTTCGCTTCAGAAAGTCTTTATTAACCCCCCGGAGCCATGTGAACTTCTTTTATAATGGATGGGTGCCATTTTTTGGACTTCAAATTTTGATCTACCATCCACTCCCATTATAAGGCATGGATGAGCCTGGAAATTATTTAATATAACTCCGATTGTATTCATCTGAAAGAAGAATGTCATATACACCTAGGATGGCTTGAGGGTGAGTAAATCATGGGGTAATTTTCATTTTTGGGTGAACTATCCCTTTAAGTTGTAAATATGGATATTTTTCTTACACAAATGCATCGCGTCACTTCAGAAGGACTTTATTAACCCCCCGGAGCCATGTGAACTTCTTTTATAATGGATGGGTGCCATTTTTTGGACTTCAAATTTTGATCTACCATCCACTCCCATTATAAGGCATGGATGAGCCTGGAAATTATTTAATATAACTCCGATTGTATTCATCTGAAAGAAGAATGTCATATACACCTAGGATGGCTTGAGGGTGAGTAAATCATGGGGTAATTTTCATTTTTGGGTGAACTATCCCTTTAAGATTAGTTTTATCATGCAAACTACACTATACAGCATGTTATATGCATGTGTGTGTGGGACAGAGGGACCGCATCACAGCAGAGTATGCTGCCCATATCATAAATCAAAGCACATGAGAGACAGTTGTCGGAGAACACCTGAAAAACGTGACCGAATGAAGGATATTCGTCTGTATTTGCAGTACACAAGCCGGAGTTCAGCTGCGCGCGACAAACGCTGCCAGTGTGGAAGCTCAATGGGCACGTGCTGCTCCCGCTCTGCATACGCACAGCTTCTGCGCTGCCTCCGCTCTGCTTGCGCATCTAGTGTGAAACCGGTGTAAGGCGCAAATTCTACACAGCATTCTGCGCCCTTAAAGGCACCGCAGAAAGGCGACAGGACAAAAAAGACGCTTTTGTATTGTTTATTTGCAAGTGTTCAAACATTTTAGCGACTGTCCCACATACAACATTACTTAAGGTAGAACCGTAATGATAATACTACCGTTTAAAAAATACAGTGGCATTGCCAGTATTTTGGAGCCTTTGTAGCCTATCGCGATACTACCGTAGTACCGGTAAGCCTCACACAGCTTGTCTTTTGCTCTAACAACATTATGAGCTTTGCTGCTATAAATAGCATGCAATAATGCAAGTTAAAAGGTTACCAAGAAATGACACTGTACATTTATATATTACAAAATATTTTTTTTAGCTGCCAAGATTTCCCCTTTAGGCTTCCCTTTTATGATGGAGCTAACATCCTTCCTGACTGTTAATCCCCCATACATTTCCAATAAAGACTGTGATGAAATGCAAATAGATTCAATTACATTTGGGAGAGATTTTTATCCAAAGAAACTTACATTGCATTCAAACTACAGATTTTATCAGTTCATGCATTCTATGCATGCATCCTTATAATTAGACTCATGACCTTGATGATGCTAGGAATGCAGAATAGAAAATAATCTGAAGGACAAAATTACTTAAAGTACTTTGCAACCACACTCATCAGCTGTACCACTGTACTCCCAATTTGAGTACAAATCATGGGGGAAAAAGCTGATAACTTAATGGTTACTTTATTTTTATATACAATCAACTCAACATTTTTATTGGTAAAGCAACTCTAATGGTGCATCCCAGTTTCTAGATATTTTTAAGAGATGAGGTGATGTTTGGAGGTTTTAGATTCTTTCATATCCATCAAATTGGGTATATCACATCATCCCAACATCTTGAGGTATAAGACTTTCGGTTGACAAAATTTGATAGATAATACAGACATTATAGATTTAATGTCAGTTTCAACATGTAAGTGTAGACTGTAACAAGGGTGATTTTGTCATGTACACACTTAAAAATAAAGGTTCTTTATTGGCATCTATGGTGCCATGATGAACATTTAACATTCATGGAACATTTCCATTGCACAAAAGTTTCTTTACAGTGGAAAAGGGTTTTTCAAATTATTAAAATGTTATTCACACACACACACACACACACACACAGTAGAGCATGCCATTAGCATCACTGTTAGACATTTCTGTAATTTCTATTTACTGTATATCACCCAGTATAATACTGCAAATTCCCTTCACAGTAAATAACTGTAATTCCCTTTGCATCATGGGAATTTACTGTGAAGTCAAACATCACATACAGAGACTTGTTTTTTGTTTTTTTAAATTGCTGTATACTACTGTATTTGCCGTAACAGCCTCTTTGGCGCCATTCCATTGACGTTTTGTATTTTCCTCATTTCTTACATTTGGATTGGCAGGGTTTGCCTTACACCGTGTCTACAATGCCACAACAGCTCGAGACTGTCTGTCTACACTGGACGTGTTAAATCGCTTGTAACGATTGACAAATTATACTACTGTATGTCAGAAATATACCGGGGCATCAGTTTACTGTCCGGCATCCATTGTAGATAGTATCACTGATTATAATTGGTTCTATAAGAAAGACATCAGAAAGACCAGCAAACAAGGTCCTAAATATATTTATGTATGCCTGTATGGATTTTTTTGTCAGTTTTTTTGCACACCAGTTTAACCTAGTAACATTTACTCGTAAACATGGTGGTAACAGAAACTTTAACACCGTAAACTGCACTGTCGTTTCAATTATCAAATGATTTTGTCAGCTTATTGAATTACCAAATTAAAATTATTTTAACGAGCAATGCTTATCTTATATTAACATTAAGTTAACTAAAGTGAAATTTTGTTCAGGTGTTAACGTTGGCCAGCCTATTGAGAAAATAAAATCGTATGTTAGCTAGGTTAAACAAAAGTTTTACGGCCGCCTTTCAGTTTTAGCATTAGTTTGTTAGTTTAATAGAATTTAAGATTTACTGCATTGTTTGTGTGTTTTAAAGGCAATGAAGCATCAAGAAAGACATGAGCAGGCCAGCCACGCTGAGACTGATAATTCATGGTAAGAGAAGAACTTCACTATGATTTTGAGAGGTTTGTGTATTCCATATGGGGTTTTCCTTCTAAAAATGTGTAATTTCTTCTTGTTTTTCAGGGAACATATTTCTCTTTGTAACAAAGTGGTTGGTGAGCAAAGGTGGCCTACATTTTGGAGCAGCACCTGGGATTTGAAAATGCCTTATATCTATTCTTTGACTGATTATATTTTTCCCCATTATTTTTCTGTTGCCTGAATATTCTTTGTGAGGATAAATCCAGAGGATACAACATAATGCACTGTAAAAAGTCATAAGACAGGAGAAACTGTGAAGATGCACTGTTCCAGCATTGGAAGACTGTGTATTTCTAAGTGTTATATACACAATGTTTTAAATAAAGAATTTAATATTTTGTAATAATTGTGTCTGTTTGAATTGAATGTCAGTAGTACCTATGTAGGATAAAAATAAAATTAATTCTATATTAAAAATGATAAAATCTACTGAAATCTATATTCAAATTAATGAATTACAGTAGTATACTGATGTATTACACGATTACAGTACCACAAAGTTACTGCAAAACTGAAATACAGTTATGGTACTCTAAATCTTAATTACAACCCTTTGAAATGTCTAACAGTGATCATTGGTTTGATTCCCAGAACTGAAAAATTGTATACCCTGTATAAAAATGTCTGCCAAATGTATATAGTACAAGTAAATGTGTTTTGAAACATCTTGAATTGTTTGCTTTGAATTAACTGTTGATATTAAATGATCATCAAATGATTGTGACATTGCCAACTGGAAAGATGATCGTTTGTTGTGTTCTTGTGATGAAATCCTTATGTTCTCAGTACATGTCACAATAATTTTGTGTTTGAAACAATAGTTTTAAGAAAGAAAACGATACAGACATCCTAATGTAAGCAGCTAAATCTACAGCTTTTAAATGTGTTGAAAATGTTATATATTTTTGAGTTTTATAAGCTACTAAGAGTTTTGAAAATGTACCACTTACCCTACAACTTGTTAAAAAAAAGTAAACTTCCGAAACGGAGCTGGTTAATAATGTCGTATGAGTACGTACTGAAGCAAGAGTTGATGAAGCCGTACCACATGCAGCCGTGCCGTCCGAGCAGCCACCGTTCCCGCACACTGGATGCGAAGCTCAGGGTCGTCCCGAACATACACACCAGCATGTCACTGACGCTAATGTTAAGAAGCAGCACGTTAACTGGCGTCCTGAGCGTCTTAAACTTACAGAAGAGGACTAATACGATAAAGTTATTGAAAAAGCCGAAAGTCATGATGAATCCCAGGAACACTGACAGGGCGATGAAGCCCGTGCGTGAGAGCGTCTCCACTGGCGAGTCGCTCCAGTCCTCATCCAGAAGAGGTAACCCAGTCAACAATTCGATCTCACAATGATGTCACCATGAGCTCACATGATTCTCATGGTGTGGTCACAATGTGTGTGTCACAGTGAGCTAAAAGTGTAACCACACAGCGCACTCACTGTGTGCTCATACTATGCTCCCAATGTGAGGTCACTGCACACTCACTGTGTGCTCATACTATGGTCACAACGTGAGGTCACTGCACACTCACTGTGCGCTCATACTATGTTCGCAATGTGAGGTCACTGCACACTCACTGTGCGCTCATACTATGTTCGCAATTTGAACTCACAATGAGCTCACCTATTACTCACACTGTGAGGATCGCAGTATGAGGATCGTTTGAGTTCATAATGAGCTCATATACTACTCAAACTGTGAGGATCACAGTATGAGGATCGATTGAACTCACAATGAGCTCATATACTACTCACACCGTGAGGATCACAGTATGAGGATCGTGTGATGTCACTGTGATCATCGCATGATCTCACGTGTTGACTGGGAACCGATCTTCCTCGCTCATGTTAAAGCTGTAATTTAAATCAGCCTGCTCGGAAAACATCATTAGGAATAGTTAGAAAAGTTATTTTGAGTCCGTGCTTGATTTCTTGAGGTAAGAGCCTCTAATTTATCCGTTAGTCTCCTTTAGTGAACACCCCAGCGCAGCCCGGCGCATCAGCATCATGATTCGGTACAGATGATGATGATGATGATTCTCATTGACAGCGCTCTTCACCTTTCAGAGCACTTTGGACTGTTGACAAGTGCGCTTCGCTTGACGCTCAAAAGAGACACACAAGCCGATCTAGGTAGCAATCAGACGGTTCTGCTCATTAATTAATTTCCGCAGTATCCATCAGAGTTTTTGAACTAGTATCAGTTTTTCACGAGGTCGTAGTGCGCGTGTCGCTGCAAATTAATGTTGACCGTTTGGTGTCCGTTCATGTGCTACTTCATTTGTCTGCACATTGTTGCATTCTAGAGGCAAAATGTTCCCTTCTCAGTCCCAGCTGTGAACCCGTCGTTCAGTATTTCAGCTGAGTGCGCGAGCTTTGCTCCGTGGACGCGCAACAGGCGTGTAATATAAAGGCATCTTGACGTCATGAGAGAGCGTTATGAGCTTATTGTAGTTGACCTACAGGAGACGACCTAATAGGTACATAATACCACTGGCGATTTTGATCTGGTGGGTTTGCTGCCAAAAAGCTCTCTTTTTTTAGTTCCATCTGACCATAGAAGCCAGTCCCATTTGAAGTTCCAGTCGTGTCTGACAGCTGAATATGCTGGAGTTTGTTTTTGGATGAGCAAGGAGGATTTTTCTTGAAATCCTCCTGAACAACATGTGGTGATGTAAGGGCTGTTGTTTTTTTTACACTCTAAAAAAATGCCGTAAATTTTTTTTTTAACCCAAATTCTGGTTTTAGCCTGTTGGGTTATTTTATTATTATTTTTTTTACATTTTTCTGCAATTGTACATTTTTTTACAGTTTTCTGCACTCAAACTTTTTTACCCAAATGCTGGGTTCAGCTTATTGGGTGATTTTTAATAATATTTTTTACCCAGGTGCTGGGTAGTTTTTATGTAACTCAGATGCTGGGTCATTTTAACTGTCAAATGATGAACCCCCTCACACACCTACCCAGTGCTGGGTCAGTGTAACCAAAGACTACAGAATACCCAAGACGTGTCACTCGAATAGTTTTGAATGGGGGAAAATGCAATGCTCAATATATACTATTTCAAGGACGTAAGCAATAACAAATGCATTGGAATGCTACTATTGAAATCATAGATATGTATGGCTATAGGTAGATGCCCCATTTGACTGCGCCAAGCACATAGACGCGTCCGCCATCTTTAACAGTCAACTTGATGTCATTCACCATAATAATCAATGAATATTCGAAGATGCCACAATCCTGCACAGCTGATGGTTGTAAAAACTGCTGGGATTTAAATTCCCGAAGAAACGGGATAACATTTCACAGGTGAAAATGTATTGGTTTGTGTTTTTAAATGTATTAACTCAATATTACAAGTTTTGAAATATTGATAACTTATTAGTTAGGTCTACACAACAACACGTTGAGCTCTCTCGGCCACCGAACACGAGGGTTCACAGACCATCAGCTGTAATGGTGAATGACGTCAAGTTGACCCTTCGAATATGGCAGATGGCTTACATATAACAGCCCATAGAAACAGTTGCTAATGAGGCATGTACGTATACATATCTATGGTTAAAATGGTCTATAGCCACTCTATCGAAGGAAGTCCTGCTTTCTGAGTAAAAGAGCCAATCGCGAATTGGTAAAGTCATTGCGTTACTGCAGCTGCCGTTAGAAGTCCCAGTTGCTATCGAAACAGTAAGCGTTCTGAGATGCACGCTTAGGATTGCGCATGCGCATTGGCTGATCTAGCCTGAAAAATAAGCTCTTTTAACGCTATTCACCAGATCTACACTCAAAGCGAACGACACGCCAGTGCCACCACGGAAGTTTCACCTCCAGTCAAACAAATGTGCGACCAGGGCTGAATGGATTAATGAATGAGGCATTTTATATAGCGCTTTATTGTGTATTGCTGTACAACCAAAGCGCTTTACAATCATGTCATGGGATCTCTCCTCAACCACCACCAGTGTGCAGCATCCACCTGGATGATGCGACGGCAGCCACAGTACAACGGCGCCAGTGCGCTCACCACACACCAGCTATAGGTGGAGAGGAGAGAGAGATAGAGCCAATTCATTGGATGCAGATTATTAGGTGACCATGATTGACAAGGGCCAGTGGAGGGAATTTGGCCAGGACACCGGGGATACACCCCTACTCTTTACGAGAAGTGCCATGGTATTTTTAATGACCACAGAGAGTCAGGACCTGGGTTTAACGTCTCACCCGAAGGACGGTGATTTTTACAGTATAGTATCCCCGTCACTATTCTGGGGCATTAGGACCCACACAGACCACAGGCTGAGCACCCCCTGCTGGTCTCACTAACACCTCTTCCAGCAGCAACCTAGTTTTCCCAGGAGGTCTCCCATCCAGGTACTGACCAGGCTCAACTCCCTGAAACACGATGCGAATTCGCTGTTATATGTGACAGACCCTGCATTCCATTCAGAAGGGCTAATCCCTATATGCCCTAATCCCTTCAAAGGGTTTACCCTCCGGAGTGAGAGCTTCGAAGGGATGAAGGGTGTAGGAGTCAAAAAAACTATTTTTTTGGAACGCACTTCTGCGTCACCTTAACAAGACGATCAAGGAGGCGCTTTCGTCACACATTTTGTATGCTGGTTGACCCCCCCAAAAAACACGCTCGGAATGAGATTGTGCAAGCTGCGCCTTTTGTTTAACGTTATTTATTTATTTGTTTATTTTTGGTTTATCGCACCAAGGCCAATGGATATTACTTCATAAGCAATTGTTTTTAAATGGATACATTTTGCATATGCATAATTAATGCCATGTAGTTCTCAGTTGTGCCATACAACTTATACGCCAAATTCACATAAATACGCCAAACAACACAGTGAGAATAAAAGGTACACCTTCTTTCTTTGCGTGAACATTTGAGTGTAGGCTTTCTGACCCCAAGACTCAACTAATATCTGCAATTCTCCAGCTGTGATCCTTGGAGAGTCTTTGGCTACTCAAAATCTCTTGCTGTGCATTGGGACGATACACGTCCTCTTCTAGGCAGATTTGTTACATCTTTAATTGATTGGAACTTCTTAATTATTGTCCTGATGGTGGAAATGGGGCTATTCAATGCTTTATCTATTTTCTTACAGCCACTTTCTATTTTGTGAAGCTCAACAATCTTGTTCTGCACGTCAGAACTATATTCTGTGGTTTTACTCCTTGTGATGGATTATTACGGGAGTTTGACCTTTGTGTTTCTCATATTTATAATCCTGTGGGACAGGAAGTCATGGCTGGACAATTTCATGCTCCTAGTCACCCTGGTGTGCTAAAAAAAAAAAAGTAAATATGAATGGGAATATATTTTATAAGAATATCTAGGGGTGACATTTATTCCATAATGTAATTTTCCCCCCACTTTCAATTGTTATACTTCAATGAAAGTTAGAATTTTGTGAATTTTTTTTGAATGAAAGATAAAATTTATTTAGATTTTTCACAGTCGCCTTTGTGCATGTTTACCAAGGGTGCCAATAGTAGTGGAAGGCACTGTCTCATTCATTGTATCTAATACACATTTATGGTAAACTGTAATTTAAGGTAAATTACAGTTACTATAGCATTTGTACATTCTTCTTCTGTTAAAATGAAACAATTTTTTTTTGCTTTCAAGAAAATCACTATCATTAAAATTTGCAAGTAAAACAAACAAACATTAACCTAAGACTGGTTAGAAGAATACTAATGTGTAAATGTGTTTCCATACATCACTGTGTGCACATTCAATAATATATTGATTGATTAATCCTGCTGATGCCCAAGGGAAATAAAGTAAAGCTACAATGCTATACTATTGTTTGAGCAGGTGTGATTTACAGTTAAGTTTGTTGCATACATGAAGATGGTTTTAGGATGTTGTGTCTTGATATTTAAACAAAAAAGCTGTGTCTTTATTAAAATTCAAGATTTATCAGTTCTTGTTTTCGTTTTATTTGCACCCCAACATCCTTCTCCATCCATTCTCACTTTCATGATATTATAATGTTTTCCCCTCTATCACTAAATAGGCTGCATACTACTGTTTTCTCAGTAATGTTGGACATAATTTAATAGTAATGTTAACAGTATTGTTACGTTCCCCTTTCCCCAGCACTTTCCTCAACTCCCTCGCTAACCAAAAACAGGGATGAACAGGGACTACAAAACAAAAATGGCACCCTCGCCCTACAGCTTCCAATTTAACAAAGCAAATGAACAATTACAATACTTTTTTAATACCTTGAACTAAGTTAGAGTAGTCACACTACCTGCACAGTAGCAGCACAACACTGCTGGACAACAGGAATACACTATAACAATCAAAAGTGTTTATGAAGAAATGTCCCAAGTTTGCACCACACTCAGCAAACTTCACAAACACCAACAAGTCTGGAGCAGGGGAGAAGTGAACCTCCCTCCAAATCGTTTCTTCTGCTCTTTTGTAGGTTTTGCGTCTCTGCAGCACATTCTCTGACGAGCACCACCTGTGGGCAATTTGCTACTGCCAAGCAAGCAGATAAAGAGAAAGAGAGAGAGCACCTACACAGGATAACATGACCACACCCAAAGGGGCTGGAAAAACACTTAAAAATAAATATAACGCATGCATCCTAGGGATGTAACACCCCCACCACTAAGAATACAAACCGAGGTTTGTAGCAAACACTTACACTCTTACCACACACACTAGGAAAGAGGATATAAGAGACAACGAGAGAACAGTACTTCTATGCTCTTGAGAGAGCATCTGCCATAACATTTTCCGTGCCCTTCTTGTGTCGAATATCCAGGTTATACTCCTGGACAGCGAGAGCCCACCGCAACAAGCGCTGATTGGTACCTGACATGCGAGAAAGGAATACCAAAGGGTTATGGTCAGTGTACACAAGGATAGATTGAGGACCGTTTCCCAAATAAACCTCAAAGTGTTGAAGTGCCAGCAAAAGTGCCAGAGCTTCCTTTTCAACCACACTGTAGTTTTGCTGGGTCTTGGAGAACTTTTTAGAGAAGTAGAAAACTGGGTGGTCAACATGGGCTTCATCCTCCTGCAGCAGAACTGCCCCAGCTCCAGTAGCACTTGCATCCACCTGCAATCTGAAGGGTATCTTAAAATTTGGAGCTGAGAGAACAGGGGCATGGCAGAGGAGGTCTTTTGCAGCATTGAAGGCAAGTTCACAATCACTGGTCCACTCAAACCTTCTACTCGTGCTAAGCAGGTCTGTAAGGGGAGAGACTAGAGCAGAGAAATTGGGACAAAAACTTCTGTAATATCCACTCATTCCCAAAAAACGTCTTAACTCCCGCTTGTTACAGGGCACAGGAAATTCAAGGATGGCTGAGATTTTGGCTTCAACAGGTTTCACCACTCCTTGACCAACTTGCTTGCCCAAGTATGTGACAACTCCTTTTGCAAACTCACATTTAGCAAGATTTAGGGTCAAAGAAGCAGCAGTCAGGCACTTAACCTTTTCAAGGGTCTTCACATGATCTGTCCAGTTATCTGAATATACCACGATATCATCTAGATACACTTCACAGTTGGTCACATCGGACAGTATCTGATGCATCATACGCTGAAACGTAGCTGGTGCGTTTCGCATCCCGAAAGCTAAGACCTTGTACTGCAGGAAGCTGCCAGGGGTGACAAATGCTGAAATCTCTGAGGCACGTTGGCTGAGAGGCACCTGCCAATATCCCTTTAGCAGATCTAATTTTGTGACATACTTGGCTAAACCCACTCTATCTACACAGTCTTCCATTCTGGGAAGTGGGAAAGAGTCAGGTTTCGTTACATGGTTGACTTTTCGATAATCTGTGCAAAATCGAAAGGTGTTATCGGGTTTTGGGACAAGGAGACAAGGGGAACTCCAGGGACTTTGACTCTGCATTAAAGCAGAATTCTTCAACTGGGCAGAGGAAATGGGGACAACTTTACTCATTAAGCCATCCTCCTCTAAGGAGTAGTTTGATACCACAGCCACTGTGGGAGAAGCTGGCGGGGGGACAGACTTATCTTGAACCATCCCAGAATGATCCCTGCCTACATAGGCCTTAAGCCTGTTTACATGACACACCCGGCTCTTACATTTTCGGTCAGGAGTAGCAACAAGAAAGTTGGTCTCGTTTATCTTTCTTTCGACCAGGTAGGGACCTGCAAATTTGGAATGCAATATCGAACCAGGAGTTGGAAGTAGGACCAAGACAGGATCACCAGGGTGAAAATCTCTTTTCACAGAGTTTTTGTCAAACTGACGCTTCATCTTAGTCTGGGCAGCAGACAGATTAAGTTTTGCAAGACTCTGAGCCTTATGCAGCTTCTCACGGATAGAGGAAACGTAGTCATCGACAGGCACAGGTTTGGAACTCTGATTCAGCAACTTTTCACTTAACAACTTTAATGGGCCACGAACTGTATGGCCAAACACTAGCTCAGCTGGGCTAAAGCCGAGGGATTCCTGCACAGACTCTCTTACTGCAAACATCAGGAAAGGTAGACCTTCAACCCAGTCTCCTCCAGTTTCTACACAGTATCGGCGCAGCATGGTTTTAAGGGTTTGGTGGAACCTCTCAAGAGCTCCTTGACTCTCGGGGTGATAGGCAGTGGAGGTTTGGTGGGTTATACCAAGTTTTTCTAAAGCCCGTTTAAAAACCCTAGAGGTAAAGTTTGACCCTTGGTCACTCTGAATCATTTTTGGTAATCCAAAAGTAGTACAGAATTTGAGCAGTTCCTTTACCACGACTTTAGCTTTCAGTGTGCGCAATGGGATAGCTTCTGGGAAACGGGTCGCAGCACACATTATAGTCAAAATGTATTGGTGCCCCGATTTAGCCCTGGGCAACGGCCCAACACAGTCAACAATTAAACGCTCAAAAGGATCACTTACAACAGGAATAGGGCAGAGGGGTGCAGGTGGAATCTTCTGATTGGGCTTTCCTGCCAACTGGCATGTATGACATGACTTGCAGAATCTGGTCACAGCTGACTTAAGACCAGGCCAAAAAAAGTACTTCACAATGTGGTTGTAAGTTTTTGTTATACCAACATGTCCAGATAACACATTCTCATGGGCAAGTTTTAAGGCCTGCTGCCGATAGCCAGAAGGCAAAACAATCTGCTGCACTTCCTGCCACCCTAACTCTTCTTTTTGGGGCTTCCACTTACGCATTAACAACCCCTTTTCCCAGAAGTAAACTACCCCTGAATCAGGCGGATGGGTAGCGCAATCTGCAGCCATCACACACTTGACCAGTAAGGGGTCTGCTTTCTGTGCGGCAGCTAGGTGTTCTCTACTTGCATTCAGAGGGGCCTCAGGAGTTAACGTTTTGTTGTGGAACGTTACAGCGGCGTCTGGGTCTGGAGTTACAGACAGGACACACTCCACAGAGCCAGGATCATTCCCCAGAAATGAATTTGATATATCCACTACCTCCTCAAACCTTTTTGACTGGGCACGAGTAACTACACAGGCAGGGAAAGCAGAGGGAAACTTCTCAGCAAGGTCAGGTTTCTGAGTGACACTAGGGGTATAAGACACTATCGGCCTT
>NW_015657838.1:1159673-1177014 GCF_001515625.1 Sinocyclocheilus rhinocerous | reverse complement strand
GCTTTCCTGCCTTTCCTGCCAACTGGCATGTATGACATGACTTGCAGAATCTGGTCACAGCTGACTTAAGAAAAAAAAAACACAGACTCTCTTACTGCAAACATCAGGAAAGGTAGACCTTCAACCCAGTCTCCTCCAGTTTCTACACAGTATCGGCGCAGCATGGTTTTAAGGGTTTGGTGGAACCTCTCAAGAGCTCCTTGACTCTCGGGGTGATAGGCAGTGGAGGTTTGGTGGGTTATACCAAGTTTTTCTAAAGCCCGTTTAAAAACCCTGGAGGTAAAGTTTGACCCTTGGTCACTCTGAATCATTTTTGGTAATCCAAAAGTAGTACAGAATTTGAGCAGTTCCTTTACCACGACTTTAGCTTTCAGTGTGCGCAATGGGATAGCTTCTGGGAAACGGGTCGCAGCACACATTATAGTCAAAATGTATTGGTGCCCCGATTTAGCCCTGGGCAACGGCCCAACACAGTCAACAATTAAACGCTCAAAAGGATCACTTACAACAGGAATAGGGCAGAGGGGTGCAGGTGGAATCTTCTGATTGGGCTTTCCTGCCAACTGGCATGTATGACATGACTTGCAGAATCTGGTCACAGCTGACTTAAGACCAGGCCAAAAAAAGTACTTCACAATGTGGTTGTAAGTTTTTGTTATACCAACATGTCCAGATAACACATTCTCATGGGCAAGTTTTAAGGCCTGCTGCCGATAGCCAGAAGGCAAAACAATCTGCTGCACTTCCTGCCACCCTAACTCTTCTTTTTGGGGCTTCCACTTACGCATTAACAACCCCTTTTCCCAGAAGTAAACTACCCCTGAATCAGGCGGATGGGTAGCGCAATCTGCAGCCATCACACACTTGACCAGTAAGGGGTCTGCTTTCTGTGCGGCAGCTAGGTGTTCTCTACTTGCATTCAGAGGGGCCTCAGGAGTTAACGTTTTGTTGTGGAACGTTACAGCGGCATCTGGGTCTGGAGTTACAGACATGACACTCCACAGAGCCAGGATCATTCCCCAGAAATGAATTTGATATATCCACTACCTCCTCAAACCTTTTTGACTGGGCACGAGTAACTACACAGGCAGGGAAAGCAGAGGGAAACTTCTCAGCAAGGTCAGGTTTCTGAGTGACACTAGGGGTGTAAGACACTATCGGCCTTGGGAAAACAATGCCACCTGCAAGGTCATTTCCCAGAATTAGACCGACCCCATCAACAGGTAGTTGTGAACGCACAGCTAAACTGACTGGACCATTCACAATGTCTGACTTTAGGTACACGGTGTGAAGGGGAACGTTCACACAGCGCATTTCGATTCCACGAATTAACACATCATTACCAGTAAAAGACTCCGAAGAGAAAAGGCAATACGTCAGCAGATATAAAGGATTGCGTGGACCCAGTGTCTCGCAAGATTGTTACAGTTTTAAAGTCTGAATCAGGAGACAGAGAGACTACACCTTACATTCGCAAGCGGAGATTTGACATATGCGTTCAAGGAGTAAACATTTCTGTGTGTCAGCACGAACTCATCGGCCAACACTGCAGCATTTGACAACGAACCAACCTTTTGTTCATTTAAGTGCACAGCGATATTCGACGGAATACAATTTTTGAATTCCTCTAGCAAGATTAGTTCCTGCAAATCCCCCAGGGTTGAAACTTTGCTAGACAAACACCATTTTTCAAAAAGAACTCTTCTCTCTTACAAACTCAACATAGGTCTGTTTGACTGTTTTCGAATGACCACGGAACTTCTGTCTGTAGGCCTCAATGAACAGCGAGTACAAAACAAAAAATGGCACCCTCTCCCTACAGCTTCCAATTTAACAAAGCAAATGAACAACAATTACAATACCTTTTTAATACCTTGAAGAACTAAGTTAGAGTAGTCACACTACCTGCACAGTAGCAGCACAACACAGCTGGACAACAGGAATACACTATAACAATTAAAAGTGTTTTCATGAAGAAATGTCCCAAGTTTGCACCACACTCAGCAAACTTCACACCCACCAACATGGATGGAGCAGGGGAGAAGTGAACCTCCCTCCAAATCGTTTCTTCTGCTCTTTTGTAGGTTTTGCGTCTCTGCAGCACATTCTCTGACGAGCACCACCTGTGGGCAATTTGCTACTGCCAAGCAAGCAGATAAAGAGAAAGAGAGAGAGCACCTACAGCACATACACAGGATAACATGACCACACCCAAAGGGGCGGGAAAAACACTTCAAAATAAATATAACGCATGCATCCTAGGGATGTAACAGTATAGCTCTAGGCAAAAGATGTGCTGCTGTTTATTTTTAGTTTTGTAATACTCCTCTCTCAGTGGCTGTATTGGTACAGTACATTACTTTCATAGAACCTGCCAACATTTCTAGAATAATGTCAACAATAGCAGGATCTCAAAGCCTGTTGTGTGTTCCATGTACTGTGGGGGGGGGGAATGCAAACAGTAGGAAACTGATATCACTAAATCTATTCACATCTTTCATCCCCCAGGGAGCTCAAATTGCAAGGGATCAGAATCACAGGTCTAAATGCCTATAGCTGACTGGCGACTAAAGCCTGCAAAGATTACTACCAGATGGAAATGCTTTCAACTACTTATCCATTCAGTATTTTGCATAGCTGTAAGTGTAAAAAGGGAACCTCATGTCATTTGTTTTAGTGATAAGTGTGTGGTTGTATTCAGTCTTGCAGTCTTGTTTGAATCTTTAAAAGAAATAGAATATTACTCTACAAGCAGAAAGATGCATTTTTGCCCCTCTAGCTGTATCTTAATACAGAAAACGGACTAAGCTCTGAATTAAATGTTTGCACTCAGACTGTCATAGTTCAAAGGTTACATGCCACAGAAAGTGCATGTGAACATACAGATACACAAAGCCAGCTATGAGGTTAAACACAAAAAAGCAAACTGTTTTCACAGTCTTTTGGTTTCTTTGGAGATTCATGACTGACCACCTTAACGGAATATATTACTTGTATCAGAACATATTTTAGTTCTGGTGTTGCAGTATTGAAATAAACTAGAAATGCTCATGAGGCATGATATAGGGACAAAAAATGTTATACATAATGTGTTTTCTCTATATATTTTGACATATCAGAGTCAGTCACTCACTGAAGAAGAAGAAAAATCTGTATTTTTGCCTTGTTTGCCAGAAATACCCTAGTGAAAATAAATATACTAATGTATTTGAAAAACATTTATTTCATGCTAAGTATACTACAGATACATTTATATATTGTGTACTAAATAAAAATACCCTGCAACTTTTAGTATACTAAACTGGTATACTTAAAGTCCGCTAAATTGGAACAACTAATTTTGTACTTAATGCACTTAAATTGTGCGGAAGTAGTGCTGAAGTCCAACTAAACATATACTGAAGTATATCTGATTGTGCTTTAGGTACACTTTAAATATCTTGCATTTAAAGACTGATATTATTCAAAGATCATACAATCCTCATCAACAATGACATTAAAACACATTTTAGACTTAATATTGAGAAATATGCACTGTGCACAAGTAGTATTCCAAATAAAGTTTAATTATAATTTTTATATCAGTCAGTCTCGAGCAATATGTCAGTAAATATGCTAATAGATTTGAACTATAGTTAGTATGAAATAAATTCTTTTAAATATGCTACTTTTTTACTAGGGTATCTACACCATTAAAACAAAACAAAAAATTAATTGAGAAGCAAAGCTTGTGTAAAAGATATTTTCTTCTAATTCTTTTTTGCATGCTTTAAGCATAAATCTCTCAAAAATAAATGTATGCTCAAAACGCGAATAGATCAGGTTTTAATATTTTATGCAGTTTTGCTTCCTAAAAAAGGATTATTCACTGGACAATAACCCCAAAAAAATGCTGTGAATTCCATGTGTGCTTATTTTTGTAGAGGCCCATGGCCTTTTGTTAATTTTTAACTCTATTAGAGCTTATAACTTTATAAGTGTATAAATTCTAATAAATTGTGCTCACTCAGATTGTCTAGTGTTGATCTTGCTCTATTATACAGTTGCTGTCATTCTGTTTTATCCTTTGTCTGTTTGTAATTCAGGTCCTGCTGTATAAGAAGAATCACAAGTATGTCATCATGTACTTGCGGTCTTGTCCAGATTTCGATCTGTATGTAAATATATAAAGAGAGAGAGAGTGTGCTGACCACTCATTGTCATCAGTGTTGTTTGTATTGGCAGTTTGTGACTCTTTAGTTTGATGTTCCTCTGCAGAGTCACCTTGTTCATTTTCCTAGAAAACATGAAGAACTGTCTTGCATTGGCTTCTCAAATAAAGCCTTTAAGCCGTGTCTAGTGAGCAGAATGCTTAAAAGATCAGAAATCTCTTATCCCTTAAAAACATAGAGACCAAACATGACCTCAGGGTGTTCTCACAGACACTTACATGGAGAGTGTGAGCGATGTGCCATAAATCCTCAGAGTGACTGAGTTCATGTCAATCACCCTCTTCTGATTTTGTCACAGTATGCATCATATGACAGTGCAGAAAAAAGGACTGCTTTTGTCTGTTAATACATGGATGAAAGTGCAAGCTGCTTCTAAAAAAATTAATTTACAAATGGCCGCGCCTGCTGTTAAGGGAAAGATAAGGTGGATATTTACCCCCTAAGACCAGTTGTAGTGGCATAGCTCAAATATATGAATCTGGCTACATTTACAAAGTATCAGAATATGGATTTGATATTGGTTTGTGTGACAACTTGATGTGTTTAATTTGTTTTTCTTGAATTTGTGAAAGTTAAGGTATTTTGTATTTTGTGATCTGATTGTAGTTTTCTGTTACCCTGAATGCACGTGTGTGGTGGAGTGAGTACAATAGCGTACGGTTGAAGTGCGTAGTGAAGTGGAATTTGGGTGGGTTTGTTATTTCTCCCTGCCATCTGACATGTATTCTTGATTGTCTTATTGGTTTGTTATTTGCCCCTTTGTTTTGTCTTTATTTTTATGCCAGACTAAATTCCTTGTGTGTGTGTGTGTGTGTGTGTGTGTGTGTGTGTGTGTTTGTGTGTGTGTGTGTGGAACTGCTTTTATGCTATTTATAAATAAAATATTATTGTTATTTTTCTTTACATTCATGTCTCCGCTGTATCCTTGTAGGAACGAACCTGTGTGTCCTTATTGGACCATTATTTCCCTGCGTGAAATTCCCAGGGTGGCGTAGTCGGTGTTACGAGGGTCAGATGTCCAGTGCTTTCTAGGAATCCACCACCTTCGTAATTATAGTCCAAATTAACCAAAAAAATTTTAAAAAATATTTCAGGTACCACACAGGGATCAAGGGCAATGTCTGCTGGGATGTGGCATGATTTGACAAAGCAAGTGCAAAGTGCAAAGAAGATCCAGCTGAAAAAAAAGTGCATAATGTTCCTGTTTTTAATTTTCCCGTTGTTTTTTTTCCTGAAAAGCCCAACAATTATAGTAAATTTATATAAAATGGAGCAACCCAGGCTCATTGGAAAAATTACCTCTATACCTACATTTTTGCAGAAATATACCTATGCGTACAATTCACTGCAGTTTCCAGATGAAACAGATTTTTTCCAAATTATGATTACATGGTCAGATTATCGATTAATAATTACTTATTTTCTGGCACAATACTATGTTATATCCTCAAAACACGTTTACCACTCTCAGAAAAAGAAAGGTACAAAAGCTGTGAGTGGGGCAGTATCTTTTCAAAAGGTACACTTTTGAGCCTTATTTATCCCTGGCTTCCAGCAACACGCTCTGGGTTCAAGCCGTGACAGCTAGACTGAGCCACAATATAATGGACCCAGCAGAGGCTGAACAGATCCATGGATCCGTTAGCAAAACAAGGAGTCTTGCTTGGATCACACGAGACACAGCTTCAGAAGCTGACAGATGCTGTGAACCAGATTGGGAGGTCTCTGCAACAACTCCAAGCACTCTTGCCTCGAGAACCTGTGGTAGCACCTGCCTCCACCATTAGCAGTAACCCAAGGTCCCAGCCCCTCAGTATTATGATGGTAAGCCTGGTACCTGCAAGGGTTTCCTGACTCAAGTTTCTCTCATCTTTGAACTTCAACCTTCCACCTTTGCTTCTGAGAAGGTTAAGATTGCTTACATAATATCCCTGTTGTGTGATTGTGCACTGGATTGGGCTTCAGAGACAACAGTCTCACATTTGCTCAGATCTACAGGTGTTCACAGACACTCTTCAGCAGGTGTTTGACCATCCAGTCAGTGGCCGTGAAGCAGCAAGAAGGCTACTAGACCTACGTCAGGGGCAACAAGCCATTGAATTCCCCTGGCATGAGAGTAAATGGGACTCAGAGGCTCTTGTCTCAACCTTTTACCGTGGCCTTTCTGAAGATGTGAAAGATGAACTAGCCAGTAGAGACTGGGGTTCAAGTTTGGAGGAACTCATAACCTTGGCAATCCGCATTGATAACCATATTCGTGAAAGGAGAAGAGAATGTTGCACTCCCCGAGTCATGCCCATGTTATCACCTCCAAATGCTCCCGAAATGGCTCATCTCAACCAACAGACAGAGGAAGAACCAATGCAGCTGGGAAGGACTCACCTGTCACCTAAGGAAAGAGAGAGACGCATGAAGGAAGGTCATTGTTTCTACTGTGTGTGGTCTGGTCACATGCGTCTTTCCTGACCTGAATTAGCATTAAAAGATAAGGTTCACCAGGGGGTGTGGGAACCCTGGTGAGTGGGTCTGCCCAGTTTGACACTCCTCACTCCCGTTTACTTTTGTCAGATACCCTTTTTTGGGGGGTTACTAAGGAGCGGACGATTACATTGAAAGCATTTGTGGATTCAGGTGCAGCTGACAATTTTTTGGACATTGAACTGGCAAAGAAGTTGTGTATCCCCTGTGAGACATGTCCTTCATCCTGGAAAGTTGAAACCCTGGATAGCCGACCTATTGGGTGTGGAATAATCAAGTTTAGAACAGTTCCTCTTTTTTAACCATTGAAGCTAACCACCATGAAGCAATCTCCATTTATCTTATATAGTCTTCTGGGTTATCCTGGGTCAACCCTGGTTGCAGCTTCAAACCCCTCAATTTTCTTGGGCCTCTGGAACTCTTCTTTTTTGGGGTTCTACATGTAAGGACTCCTGCACCCCTCCTGCTTCCTTCGTGGCTGGGAGTAAAGAAATTCTGGCAGCAGTTGAAGAGATGAGTGCTTGTGCCTTGAACAATCAACTAGATTTGACACTTATACCCCGTGAATACTATGATTTGAGAGAAGTATTTAGCAAACAATGTGCTACCAAGCTACGCCTCATAGACCATACAATTTTGCTATTGACCTTATCCCTGGCACACTCCCCCTAGAGGTCATCTATATTCCCTCTCTGCCCCTGAAACTAAGGCCATGAATGAATATATTCAGGATGCTTTAAAGGGGTCATTGGATGCAAAATTCACTTTTGTTGTTGTTTGAACATAAATGTGTGTTGGAAGTGTGTGTACACATCCACCCTATAATGGTAAAAATCCACCCAGTGTGTTTTTTTTTTTTAAATCCCTATTTTAAAATCCTCTTTCTCAAATCAAGCTGTTCTGAGATTCCAGTCAGCATGACGTCGTTCTGCACAGGCCGCTCCCACGATAGCTGATTGACAAGGCCGTCTTACCTTAGACCCGCCCTGAGTGAGCTGTTGCCATTGTGTCGACTCCGGTGCAGGGGAAGACAAGAATGTCTCAGATTAAGCGATTGAGATGTTTTGTTGTTGGATGTAATAATGAACATAGCAGTCGTCATTTACTCCCGATATCTGAGCCGCTGAAGACGCAGAGGATTAACGTTACTTTCATTTTGAAAGGAATGCGCCGATCCCTGATCTGCCTAAATGCATTTAAGTTTGTGCGAATCATTCATGACCCAGTTTCATCTAGAGAATACGTGAGTATAAGGGTTTTTATGAATCTTTGCAAATCGCCTTTCCTAATATGTGCTAGTTAGCCAGTTTCTTGGCTGAAGTTTACATCAACTTGTGGAAAATGGGCATCCGATGACCCCTTTAAGGACTGGCTTCATTCACCCCCCAACTTCAACAGCTAGTGCTGGTTTCTGTTTTGTCACTAAGAAAGATGGTAGCCTTATGTCTTGCATAGCCTATCGTGGGCTCAATAAAATAACTATCAAGAATTGATACCCTCTTCCGCTTATGTCATCTGCTTTTAAACTGCTTCAGAAAGCTAAGGATTTTTTCAAAATTAGATCTGCGAAGTGCATAAAACTTGGTGCACATAAAGGAGAGGTGATGAATGGAAGATAGTATTAATATCGTTAACGAAATCTATGACGAAAAATGTTTGTCTACAAAGTTTTTTCCCCTGACTAAAACGAGACGATGACGAGACGATGATAAGGTCATTAAACGATAACTGAGACAACATCAACATGCAACATGCAACATGCAACATGGGGAAGTTGTGGCCTAATGGTTAGAGAGTCGGACTCGTAACCCAAAGGTTGCGGGTTCGAGTCTCGTACCGGCAGGGATTGTAGGTGGGGGGAGTGAATGTACCGCGCTCTCTCCCACCTTCAATACCATGACTGAGGTGCCCTTGAGCAAGGCACCGAACCCCCAACTGCTCCCCGGGCACTGCAGCAAAAAATTACTGCCCACTGCTCCGGGTGTGTGTTCACGGTGTGTGTGTGTTCACTGCTGTGTGTGTGCACTTTGGATGGGATAAATGCAGAGCACTAATTCCGAGTATGGGTCACCATACTTGGCCACATGTCATGTCATGTCACTTTCACTTTCAATATTGTTGACAAAAAAGTCTAGACTAAAATGTAGTTAAAAGAACAAAAACCTTTTTATTTTTGTTGAAAAAAGTGGAGCCAAAACATTTCAGACTGCTGTACAAGACTCTATCGGTTTTTGTCAGTCACGTGCGTTTATTATGTGTGACGTCACCGAGGCGCCATTTTGAAGGTATCGTTGCATTGAGCAGTGAACTAAAAGTGTACAGAGCCGTGCAGTAAAGACCGATTAAATCGTCATACTGGAGAAACAGATGCAAACCAAGTAGATACGGTACCGAGATAGTCTCAGCTAATTTTTTTAGGAACCGTGATTTATGTAATTTGTCACTGATGATGATTAAACACCTATGCATAAAACGATTGCAAGACATTTCATGGTAACGTTACATGACCCGTTTCTGCTCACCTGCTCCCTGGTTGTCTGTTTAATAGCATTGACCCTAAATAACATGTGAATATAATGTTGGCTACTTCAGAAAACAGAAAATAAGCACATCTAAAAAAAAATCTCTTACCTTTATGAAAATGTCGAGGGTAAACGAACATAACCGGAGATATGTTGGCAAATATGATGATTTTGCATATCACCGCTGCAACCCAGGCCATCTGACGCCGCGACGCCTCTTGTTGTTTAGTCTTTTTTTCAAGTGTGAGACCTAAAATATCTTTCTTCGTGGTGAGTTTTTGACCTTTTCTATCATGTAATTCACTATTGCAGACTTTAACACAACAAGAACGTACCATTTTAAATCAAATAAAAAAGACAATTCTCCAACTACAGAACATCTCTGCTTTGATACCCTACAAATGGCGGAGATACCCAAAATGCACTTCGATTCTCGTGAGTGTGACGTCACCTGACAAAGACTGATTATGCGAGCGTTCATGTTTGTGGTTGCCAGATATCAAGAGCTCAAATCCCCCAATCAGAGCTTTTTTGATGAATGGATATGTACTTTTTGCTTTGTGCAATCTGGCAACCATTAACACGCGCTCTCCCTGTGGAGGTGCCATGATCTGAAAACACTGACATATAGTACTGTACAAGTAAGCTGGAGTTCAGTGATCTCCATTTGAGGTATTCTGCTTAAATTAAAGTGTCATTCAGCCAGCCTGTTTTCTGTCATGGATCTCGACTGTATTGTTTGCGATAGTAGATGCTGATTGTAACATTACTTACGCAACCTCGGTGCGGCAATAAGTCTTTTTTGCCGTTGTTTTAAAAGAGAAGCATTAATGTAATTTGGAATTATTGGAATTACTATTATTAATTTATATATGAAGTTATAATATTTGAGAGTAGGTTTTTGTTACACCAGTTTTCATAATGTAGACAGGGCGAGTGTATATCTAAAGTCTTTGGTGTTTATTTAGCCTCTAATTTATATCCTGTTATAAATCTGTACTCTAAATCAGATCAAATAAATCATGCATACAAGTCGATATTTTATTGATTTGTGCTTCTTGGTGAAAGAGCAACTTGAGTTAACATTTTAACCATTATACAGTAAGACGAAAATATGACGAAAATGTGTAAGTTGCCACTGACTAAAACTAGACTAAAATGCTCAGACATTTACCCCCAGTTTCACAGACAAGACTTAAGCCTAGTCCTAGACTAAAATGTAAATGAGCTGTTTCAACTGAAAGAAACTTGCACTGACTGATCTTAAAACATGTCAGTGCCTTTGTTTTGTCTTAAGATGCACACCAGTAATGCTTTCTAAGGCATGTTTATAAAAATTACTCAAATGTCCTAATTGAACTATGGCCTAATCCTGGTTTAGGCTAAGCCCTGTCTATGAAACCGGCCTTAGTCGACTAAAATGTGACTAAAACTAAAACAGGACAAGTTGACTAAATATGATAAAAACTAAAAGTTACATTTGACACAGGACTAAAACTAAGACTATATTAAAAAATAGCTGACAAAATTAACACTAATGGAAGACAGCCTTCAGTACCCCGACAATACCAAGTCGTGCCCTATGTGTTAGCTAATGCCCCAGCAGTGTTTCAGGCCTTCAGCAATGCTGTCTTGAGGGAGATGTTGAATCGTTTTGTGTTTGTCTATCTAGACGACATATTAATTTTCTCAAACTGTCTACAGGAACACATTCACCATGTCCGACAGGTTCTTAAGAAGCTACTTGAGAATCATCTTTTTGTAAAGCTAGAAAAGTGTCAGTTTCATGTGTCCCAAGTCTCATTCCTAGGTTATGTTGTCTCTCAAGAAGGCATCCAGATGGAACCAAAGAAGGTATCTGCCATCACCAACTGGCCCCAGCCCAAAACACTGAAGCAGGTACAGAGATTTCTGGGCTTTGCCAATTTCTATAGGAGGTTTATTTGCAACTTCAGCACAATTGCAGCACCCATTTCTGCTCTTAATAAGGGTTCACCCACTCATATTCACTGGACTGCTAAAGCTTTGAAGTCTTTTGACAGATTAAAGAAACTGTTCTCTTCCACCCCAATCTTGGTACATCCAGACCCTGAATTGTTGAGGTGGATGCGTCTGAAGTGGGAGTAGGAGCAGCTCTCTCTCAGAGATTAATCATTGATAAAGTTCATCCGTGCTCCTCCTTTTCCAGAAGTCTGTCTTCAGCTGAAAAAAAAATACGATGTGGGTAACCGAGAACTTCAAGCTGTAAAACTTGCACAAGAAGAGTGGCACCACTGGCTGGAGGGGTCCAAGTATCCTTTCATTGTGTGGACAGACCACAAGAACCTGTCCTATCTGCAGCAGGTAAAGCGCCTTAACCCTCGGCAGGCTAGGTGTGCCCTTTTTTTTTACCCGTTTGAATTTTGTGATTTCTTACAGACCTGGATCGAAGAATGTTAAGGCTGAAGCCTTTTGGCTTTTCTGTCAGTCTCTCTTCAGGTTTCCACCCTCAGTCAAATGGCCAAACAGAATGGGTAAATCAAGATCTGGAGAAAAACCTTCACTGCTTCAACATTCCATCAGCCATCCTCCTGGAGTCAGTTCCTGGTTTGGGCAGAGCTGGCACACAACACCTTAATAAGCAGACCTTCCACTTGTTTATCCCCATTCAAGTGTCAATTCAGGTTTGAGCCACCACTGTTCTTCAGTCAAGAATTAGAGGTAGGGGTCCCTAGTGCTGAAAGGTTTATTGAACGGTGCAGAAGGATATGGAAAAGGGCTCACTTGGCCTTGAGATGTGCTTCAACTCGCTACAAGAAGCAAGCTGACAAGAGTCCTACTCTATCTTCAGAATAGGACAAAGGGTCTGGCTCTCAGCTAAGGACTTGCCTTTAAGAGTCGAATCCAAAAAATTTGCTCCAAGATTTGTTGGCCCATTCGAAATCACCAGACGGGTCAACCCTGTTACATACCAGCTTGCCTTACCCAGATCTATGAGAGTAAGACCTACTTTTCATGTTTCTCAACTGAAACCTTTATCACTCTGTCTTTATTGATTATCATTTATCTTGTCAGACAGACAGTGTCACATGTGGGTTATCAAAAGTACCTCTCACATCTCTGCCTGCTTGGCTCAGAACAATGTTTTTGTTCTTTGGACAGAGGAGATCGTAGGTTGATTTTATTTGAGGTATAAGGCAGGTCAGCCTTGTCCAGGTCAATTATACTGACATTTTCCAGTGACTTTCATGTTCTTATCAATCCATGATGTATGATGCATGGGGTGTGCAAATTAGGTTCCTGTAGTGGTGGGAAAAGAAATCCCATCTTGTCTTGACCTGTCCCACAAATGAAATTTCGGTGCATCTATAATTATTGGCGACATCAGAAATGGATATTATATAATAGATGCTTTTTTGAAAATTTTAGCAATTTAAAAATATTAAAAAATGATTTTTTTACACGGCACCCCTGCTCTCGACAGACGGCACCCCAGGGTGCCGCGGCACCCCGGTTGGGAAACACTGGTCTAGCAAACCATTTGAAAAATATTGGAACAATAAGTATATTAAAAACAGAGATATTTAAACTGTAAGGAATTACCTACCTGAAACGAACCAATTCACCAAAATATAGTGTTTGAAACGGAACTAATGATGATCAGTTAGCACTGCCTCTGAAATTAGTACTTTACATCAAATTAAACTTATTCAGAAGTTTTAGTGTAATGCATTCACTTCATCCATGTCTAATATTAATAATGTGATGTTTACCTTGTTGCTACAATTTTCTTTAAAATTTCCAAATTTTCAGCTTGAACTGTTATGATTCGCATACGTGTACAGTTTATAAAAATAAGCTCTTTCTTTGACTGGCATGTATCTAAGCTGCAATGGGAGCCTCAAACACCCCACAAATGCACCAAACACTGTCTGAAAGAAAAGCTTTTCTTTCATCTCACCAAATTTTGTAGCATTTACCTGAGCTGATTTCATATGATACGCAATTGAAAGTATTTTTGTAACTTTCTTAGTGGAAACTTAGCAAATGTCCCAAACAAAATCTTGTAAATTATCTGCCATAACAGTTATAGAGTGATACAAGTTCTGTAGTATGTCTTTACACAGCCAGGTTAAGGCTGCTCTGTGCCTGCTCAAAATTCAGTGTAACAAAACAATGCTGCATAAAAGCCAGACTAAATTATGCCTGCTCTGACTCACCTTAGCCCTTAGTAATCACAGTAGTTTTAATTGCTTCAGTGCATTTATGTCCCCTCTGAGCAGCATTAAACAATCTGAGACACTTAAATGCCACTTCAGAAGTGCTTCTGTGCCACCTGTGCAGTGTCAATTTGGCAATATGAGAATCTAAAATATTTAGCTGAACCATAACCATTTTTGTTTGCAGTAGTTTGCAGTTCATGCACATAGTAAACAAAATGACCTGGCTAAGTAAAAGAAAAATGAATCCCCTTCTTGAATCCCTGCAAGCCAAGAGACAAATTGTTTAACAACAAGGAGGACCTACTTAGTGAATTTGAACAGGCCTACAGAAAAACAAAGCAGTGCAAATTAACCTACTTAAATAATCAATTTGTTAAATCTTCATAGTACTAAAAGAAATTGCTTATGGCAGTATAAAACATGATATTTCCTGTCCATATCATCTCAAGTGCCCTGTTTCCTGCCCTGCAACATCTCATTCCTCTTTGGACATTTCACTGACATCACAATTTATAATGTACTAGCATTACAGCAGTACATGTTTTTTTGCTTACATGGAGCAAACTTTTTTTTATTAGGTTTATAAATGAATAAGCTTTTGAAGTTCATAAATATGCATGATTTAATGTTAAATAAATATGCATGATTTAATGCTTGATGAATGATTTAACATTCTGATTAATGATAATGCAAAATTTCTGGTGAATTTCCTTCGGTTCACACATGCTCACAACAGTGTGCCTCTTACGCAATCTACAATCAACACATCATATCTACTTCTCAACCTCATCACTCATCATGATTTTGTGTTGCTTCCGGGCACTGCTGTGCAGTAGAGTGTTACTATACCATGCAAATTTGATTTATGGGTCTGCGAAATAACGCACCATTAACAGAAACAGGAGTTTAAGATATAATTCTTAGACTGCAGTGAAATGCATAGGCTACTGACACAATATTGACGTGTAGATTGACTCACACCCGAAGGAAATAAATAACAGATAAGGATGGGCAGTTTGACATATGATTGAAAGATATTAGTAATAGTCCACCACTTTGTTTTTGTTTTTGTTTTTGTTTTGTTTTTCCCCATCAATGCCATGTCCATTACATATTTCAGTGTTCAGTGTTTAGCATTTGTGGAGTGTCATCTATATCATCACAAGTTAATCTATTCCATAGCTATTTAGTGTCACTACTGATTTATGTAAAATGATCTGTGATTCTGTCATGGAATTATGTGTTTGTGTGAGTATTTGTCAAAAGCAGTCTGTGTTGGTTTTGTTTTCTTTGTGTTGTGTGTCTGTTTCCTTTGTTCCCATTTTCCCTCCTCTAGTACATTTCTTGGTTTCTGGAGTTAATTGATTCATTCTCACCTGTTCCAATTCAGTTCATCTCCGTTCATGTATTTAAACCCTTAGTTTCCTCAGTTCTTGGTCCGGTCTTGTTATGGATTATTGTGGTTGTGTGCTCCCTCTGATCTCATGTGAGTGTTTCTTATTTTTGGATTAAAGACTCTTTTCGCAGAATTCCTTGTCGTGCACTTTATTTGCACAGCCACATCGTTGCAGTATTTTTACTGAAGCTGTTTTAAAAAAAATTAATTTGTACAGGCCAAAGCTGTACTATGCACTACTGTTTGGAATCACTATGAAATATTAATGTTTTTAAAATAAAAATTGCATTAAGTTGATTGAAAATAATGTAAAGGTATTTAACCTATAATGTTAGTTTCACTGAGTCAGTCACACCCTCAACACCAGACCTCTCAGCTCCACCCTCTCGTTCACAGTCACCCGAATTCTGATCATCTGCACCTACCACATTAATCAAGGACGCTTTATATTCAGTCACTCCACACCTCACCCTTGTCCAGTCTCGTTGTTTACACTTGTGTTGCAACCCACCTGGCTACCTACCTGTGCTGCTTACCTTCATCGATCCTTCTTCAAGTCTTCATCTGTCTGCCATCGTCTCTCCGATCTCCCTGGACATTATCTTCATCCTGCTTAAGAGAAAGACTGTTACCTCTTAGTTAAGTGTTACCAGCATACACCATATTCCAACAACTTACTTGTGCTTGCCAGTTCCTGTAAATAAAGCTTTTTCTTTTTCTGTTAGCTAACAGAAGACCGGACCGTCATGCAATGGAATACAAGAACCAGCAAAGATCGGAATCCTGACCCATTCACTGAACATGTAAAAGCACTTCATCAGTCATTGTTACCATCAGCACCCACTCCTTCACCATCTGCATCTGCCAGTCCCATGGCCAGACCAGCAGCATACTCCGGTGAGGCAGAGGAATGCAGCAGTTTCCTTCTACAGTGTTCACTATGCTTCGTGATGCAGCCCCAACAATTCACCACCGACAGAGCAAAGATTGCATACATCATCTCTCTGCTATCTAGGCAAGCACTGCAATGGGCAGGATCCATCTGGGAGTCCAATGGACTGGTAACCATCCCGCTGACGGCCTTCACAAGCCACTTCAAAGAGGTATTTGGTCAAATCGCTTCTTCTCAATTCATGATCATCTGTTCAGATTACGGCAAGGAAAGTCTTCTGTGATGCTCTCCAGTTTTGTACTCTAGCGGCCATCAGTGGCTAGAATGAGACTTCCCTGATTACTGCCTATTTTCAAGGTCTCAATCCTGTGTAATCTGTCAAAAAATGGCAATCTATGATGATGTGATCTACCTGGAATGTTTCATTCAAAGATCCATCCGCATCTCACAGCGGCTCATCGCCTGCATGCTCGATAGTGTTCATTTCGTTAATGAAATCTATGACAAAAATGTTCGTCAACAAAGTTTTTCCCCCTGACTAAAATGAGACGATTACGAGACGATGATAAGGTCATGAAACGATAACGGAGACTATATCAACATGCAATATTCTTGACGAAAAAAGACTAGACTAAAATGTAGTTAAAAGAACGAAAACTTTATCAAAACCTTTTTATTTTTGTTGAAAAAAGTGGAGCCAAAACATTCCAGACTGCCGTACAAGACTCTATTATGCGAGTGTTCATGTTTGTGGTTGCCAGATATCAAGAGCTCAAATCCCCCAATCAGAGCTTTTTTGATGAATGGATATGTACTCTGCCCGGCTTTTTGCTTTGTGCAATCTGGCAACCATTAACACGCACTCTCTCTGTGGAGGTGCCATGATCTGAAAACACTGACATATAGTACTGTACAAGTAAGCTGGAGTTCAGTGATCTCCATTTGAGGTATTCTGCTTAAATGAAAGTGTCATTCAGCCAGTCTGTGTTCTGTCATGCAGATGCTTTTATCCAAAGTGACTTGAGGAAGTGAGGAAAACAACAGATTCATCATAAGATGGCAATAAAAAGTGCCTGTTATACAAGTTTACAAGAAAAAGTGAAAGATTTTTTTTTTTTTTTTTGGAGGGGGAGATTTTTAGGCCTTTAGGGGGCAGTTAGATGCTCCCAGAAGAGATGAATTTTCAGTTGTTTCTTGAAACTTGTAAGGGATTCAGCTGTCCGGATGGAGTTAGTTGAATTCGGACATACTTACTTTGTCACATTCTGTGATTTCGGATGCAGCCTCTGATTGGCCATTGCATTCAAGAAATCAAAAGATACTGTATGTCTATGATTGACTATTTTTGCAGTGTTGAGCAAAATAGTCAATCATAGACATATCTATTGATTTCTTGAACGCAATGGCCAATCAGAGGCTGTATCCGAAATTGCATACATCCGTACCATATAGTAGGTGATAAACAGTATGTGACAAAATAAATATGTACAAAATAAATATAAACAAACCCTACCTTCAGAAGATTTGGAATATGGTACAAACTGCATTGGATTATGAATTATTGGATTATGTTTGAACACTTTTTTTTTTTTTAAAGGTCACAATTCAATACCAGTAAATGGACGTGCAAGGAATTTTTT